>NW_009954505.1:153604-176083 GCF_000747805.2 Chaetura pelagica
TCCTGGTGGAAAAGTACTTCTTCTTCTTCTTCTTTCCTCCTTTTCATTCCAGAGTCCCAAACTTTTATACAGTTCTTGGCCACTCCCCCCCCCCCCCCCCCCACACACTTTTCTTTCCAAAGTAGGGCTTCTTTGTGCTCCTCTGAGATAGGAGGAGGGGGGTAGGTATGGCACCAGGTTAAGTCCTGCAGATAGTCTTTTTTGCTGAGGTGTCTGCATAACGAAGGGGAGGATAAGGCCACTGGCACCACAGGTTTAGCCTACTCCCAGAGACAGCTGCAGATCTCTTTAGTCCTTCTGCAGATCTCAACAGATGTTGTTTATCTTGAGTGCCAGAGTCCATCACTTATCTCTTGGATTGTTCGAGACAAACACTGTAAATTCTGAATACCACAGCAGTCAAATGTTATGTTGTGTTATTTTTGAGTTTAGATGTAGGTGTCTTGGTCAGTTCTGCCCTTTACAAAAGTTTGAGATGATGGTCCTTCTTTTAACCTTTTTCTTGAAAGTCCACCTGCTACAGCACTTACATGTATTGATTTGAGTCTTGCTACACTCTATTTGGATTTGAGTAAAGATTCGCAGGAGGTGTTGCAAACATTTTTAAATCTCATTTGGTGAAGCTGCTTCCTTTTGCCTAAATATTTTTTTAATCCTTTAATAAAAATCTCAAGGTGGCAGTTAGACTCTGAAACATTCCTGTTGCCTAGGAAGGCTGTGGATGCCTCCTCCCTGGAGGTGTTAAAGGCCAGGTTGGATGAGGCTTTGTGCAGCCTGGTCTAGCGTGAGGTGCCCCTGCTCATAGCAGGGAGGTTGGAAGTAGATGATCTTTAAGGTCCCTTCCAACCTTAACCATTCTGTAATTCTATGAGTCTAGGATTCATTGCTACATTAAAATTTGCCTTTTAGCATTTCTAGCTTTTGAAATACCTATAAAAGATCTAAACTCTCTGTTAGATTTCAGTTATGACCTTAGCAACAGCCTTCTTCATGAGAAAACAAGAAGCCACTCTAAAACATATCCTAGCTGTCTTTATTAGGCCTAATATACCCCAAAAAACCCACCCAAACACTAAAAAAACCAAACACTTCCCGAAGAAGAGAACACAGCATCACAATATAGTGTGTTTCATCTACAAAAATATATATAATTTCTGTGCCTATCAACTAGAAATGGAAACCATGTCTGTTATCACAAAGTGGGGTGTCTACACTCATAGTGGTTTTTTTTCATTTGTTTTGTGTATTTCAGGATAATCAGCAATATGTGTCCTTTTCATTTCAAGTTAGACTGTACTTAGTCACAAGGTTTTTATTACATTAGATATTTTTGGGATGTTTGCTATTTGGCTCATTTTTATGTAGACTCATCACCATTCATATGAATAAAATTATAGTTAAATCATCTGTTTACAGATCAAAATCTCCAATTTCTTAACCATGTTGATCAGAATATAGAATTAAAGTCAAACAAGTATCCAGTTTTACATTTCAATTACAGACAAAAGTCTGGTTCTCTAATAAATGGGTAAGGGATGTCCCAGTCCCAAGAGGGGATTTTTTATTATTTTTATTTTTTTTTTCTGTAGATGAAATAAATGTAAGACTAATATACCTAGGTATATAGGAATACAGAAAAGTAACAGTGGAATAAGTAAGGTTAACACAAGTCCTTTAATTACATCAGAATAATTTTGTCAGCCTTTTGTTATCTGACCCAGAGTCAATAAAGAGGTCTTAAATGGAAAACTAAATAGTTTATAGTTATTTAACAAGTAGCCATATTTAAACAAGAACAAACAACATTCCTCACTCCCCTCCATCCCTCACTCTCACAATATCTTGGCTTTTTTTCAAGTCATCCTTTTCAGAGCATTGAATGTCAGAGGTTTCTTCTAAAACTGACCCAAAGAAGTAATGAGATTTCTACTGCCTATTATATTGAGTCCATTCCACAAAAACAGCTGGTTCAGTGTCACTTAAATTAGGTCAGAGCTTCTCTAATATCATTGCCTTTTACTTTAATTTCTTATAATTTGAATTTTAAACTCAAGATACCCTCAAATAGATTATGAGTTGCCATTAGAGAAATGGTCAAGTCTGCTGCATATTTTATGAATGAAGGATTACTCTTCCTTGTCTGTGATCATTAAAGGAATACGCATATAGTTTTAGTTATGAACCTTCAATATTCATATAAAAGGTAACAGAACTATTACAGTAATAATGTAATACCAATGTCATTATAACTTTTAAATTATTATCAGTTCACAATTACCACTAATGGATCTAGACTATCCACTACCACTCTTGAACCCAATATAGGGGGCTGCACATTAAGTGAACTGCCATTAAGTACTAAAATAAAAATATAAAATAAAAATTTAATCAATGAAAATAGATCAATGAATTTGTAGACATTGGAGGAAAATTTTTCCTGTCTCAATAGTTTCTGGGGACCTGGATTAACATCTCTACATGGTGCTGCACAGTGCTGCTCTAACGGACCTGCTAGCTAAAGGATAGCTCAGTAATTTCCATTATAGTATGAACTACTTTGGTATACACACTCTTACAGGATTTGAACCAATTTATTTGCAGACAAACTAGTCAACTTGCTAGCTTCTAGCACATCCTAAGAAAACAGTCTAAGATTTCAGACATAACTGTGGCTGGCCTTTTAATGGCATGACACACACCATCACACACATCAGGAAGCTAAACCATTGCTGCTGCAGCAGCTTCTCTCCAAAATCAGCTTAAACCAACAGGACTGACAGTCTCCCATCTTCTTTATTTTTCATGCATGTTCAGGGGGACTTTTTTCTCACTTTGGGATTCAGTTTTATCCTTTTTAATTTCTTTGAATTTACAGAATCACACAAATGGTTGGAAAAGACCTCTGAGATCACCAAGTCCAACAATCAACAAACAACAACAAACAAAACAACCCTCACAAACACCCACAAAATACCCCGTAAACTCGGCCACTAGAGCATGCCCTGAAGTGTCACATCTAAACAATTCTTGAATACCTCCAAGGATGATGACTCAACCACCTCCTTGGGAAGGCTGTTCTACTGCCTGACCACTCTTTCAGTATAGAAATTCTTCCTAATATTCAATCTAAATCTCCCCTGTTGCAACCTCAGGCCATTTCCTCTGGTCCTATTGTTTATTTACATGGGAGAAGAGGCCAACGCCCACCCTACTACAGACTCTTTTAAGGTAGTTGTAGAGGGCAAGGAGGTCACCCCTCAGCCTCCTTTTCTCCAGACTAAACAAGCCCAGTTCCCTCAGCTGCTCCTCATACGACTTGTACTCGAGGCCCTTCACCAGCTTCACTGTTCTCCTTTGTTGCCTTTGGTTGAAAGTAATTACTTTCTTTTTCAACAGACTGTTCATCATCAGTGACTTCCAGGGCTCTGGATCATAGTCTCAACCCCATAAAGTGGACTTGGCCTAATGGAAATATCTCAAGTATGGTTCTTTTCTGAGAATCTCTCGTCTTTGACTTCTTACACAGGTAGTGATCTGATATTAATTATTAGTTTCAGAATCAGGCTTTTTCAGGATCAGAGGGGAATATATGGTGAGAAATGGATTTTTACTTAAAAGATTAAATCTAGAACATACAAAGTTTTCAAGGATCTGTAAAAAAATCATGTTAAATGGACATACTTAATTTTCAAGCTGAACAATGGAACTAAACAGCAGGCTGACTTCCACTGAGCCTGAGTCCATGCCAAGAAAAAAATCCACAACAAAATAGAAGGAAAAAAAAAAAAGGGGGCTTGAACTTGATGTCAATATAAATTACTGCCCTTTTAAATTTAATTTAAAATCAGTTAGCATTTTCCAGCCTCCAACTTTAACAAACTGTCCAAATATTGACTTTCAGTAACTAATAAAAATAAAATCATAATCTGATAATGGTACAGTTATCAGATTCAGATATGGCAGGTACCAAGACAAGTCCTTATGATAATTCCTTAGGCTTTTCAAATAATTATTCAACTATAAAATTGATATTAGTTTTACTATCTTAGTGCACTGGTTCACTAATAGTTATGTAACTGCATCTGAAACCCCTCTTGGGCAAAATATTAATTCTATTTAATATAATTCTAATTTTTCTGTATAATATATTGACTATTCACATCTTTAGAGTGAAGAATTCATAGGGGTTTCTTTTTGTTTGGTTGTTTTATTCTTCCTATTTTTTCTATATACTTTCTAAAAGAGAGAGAAAAGAGAAGTCATTGATCCATGCATGACTTGCATGGATCTACACTTGCGTAAGAATATAGAATTTTAAATTCTCACACAAAGTGTGAATTTGCCCTTTAAACCAACACTATATAATTTCATTACAATAGTAGCATATGTGGTAAACTAAACATTCCAAATAGGATATTTAAAGGCACAAAGTTGTGATGCTGGAACTAGTGCTATTCAACATCTCATCTGAAAACTTTAAGTTCCTTTTCTGAAGTCATTTAGATTTCTCCGTATTCACTGCAGTATGAAAGCTTTGTGCTATCTGGAGTCTCTATGTTAGATTTTCTTTCCTCTTTTTATCCAAGTTGGAATTAAGCACATCATTCATTAAAAATTCAAGGCAGCAAATTTTTTCCTATTACTTCAAAAGACTACAGGTGACTACAGTTTTTTTCTTCGTACAGTTTTTACTTTAGGAAATTGAAAAGTGAACAAAAAAAATCACTTAGAAACACAAAACCACCACTTCATAATTAAAAAGAAAATAAAAAAATAATAGTTCTATCTTGTCCACAGACACAGAAAATGACCATAACTAAAGAAATTAAGTAGTGAACTCTTGATCTGACATGCCTGTTACTGTGATTCAGTCTGTTAGAGTTCTAAAGTATAAAATACTGGAATAACAAGGAGAGGGGGCAAAGAGAGAAAAGAGGATAATTAAAAGTCTAGACATCTGGGAAGAAAAGAGACATACTGTTGATATTCTGTAATAAGTGAAATCTGTTAAGAAAAAATGTGTAATAGCTTTTCAATAGTTGAACTAGAAATTCACCTATTTTTATATTTCCTGGAAAGAATGATCATCACATGTAGAGAAGATCTTCATCTTACAAGACTGTGGATTCCTTTGAAGATTTCCACTGCTCGTAAAGATTATCTTATGACCTATAACCAAAAGGGTATCATAATATGTGAGTAATCTAGTACATATTATGACATTACAATAATTTAAAAAAAAAAAGAAAAAATATAAGTATGGGAACTGCATTACTATTTTTTTTGAAAGAGAGGCTGAGTTGGCAAATAGATTCCCTCTTCCCCTACACCCCATATTAAGAATATATTCAAGCAGTTGAATTGAGGGTATCTATGCCATTGATTTTTTAGTGTGTTAGCCACAAATAATTTACCAAAGTACTGGTTAGAGATGAAAGCAACATGATTGTGCTACTGAATTCACATCATGTTGTATGCTGCTGGCATCAGCCTCCAGGTTCTCACTGCCAAGACTAATTGTCTCTTTTTCTTTCTTCTTTTGTCAGTTTTTCAGTTTTAGAAAATGTGTAGTACAAGCTATCTATTTTCCACAGGTACTGAGCAAAATGCCTCTAAAATGTTCTTTTAATAACTTCTTCAGGGAGAATAGCATGGCCTTTCAGTCAAGAATACCCCTAATTGTGTTAGATTTACTTGACATTTTCTTAGGATCTTAGGAAGTGATGAGGAAACTGAATTTGACAATAAAGTGAAGTTTTTGACATTCACTTGGTCTCTAGTGAAGTTAGAATAGTGCTATTAAAGAACTACTTCTTCCCAGGATGCAGCAATTACTTTTATCAATATTTTTTATTTGCTGAATAAGACATGCAGATATTCTTCTCTTAAAAAGATTCTAACATCCAAATTATTCCTTTTTACTATAGAGAGGAGCCATAAGTAATTTAGGTGAGACAAAAGGAAGATGACTCATTGCTGAATTGCTGAAGCAAATGAATAGAATTAATCTTGAAATTATTCTCTGAAGGGAACAATCAGGTAGCATTTCAACAAGCATCTGTTGCACAGGAAGTAGGTTCCAGTATAAATATGTAATTTATACAGTGTTCCAAACTGTTTGTTCACTCTACTTTAAAGTTCAAGGTTGCAGGACTTGTATACAAGG
This sequence comes from Chaetura pelagica, assembly GCF_000747805.2. NCBI lineage: Eukaryota > Metazoa > Chordata > Aves > Apodiformes > Apodidae > Chaetura > Chaetura pelagica. The sequence continues at coordinate 159,771 of NW_009954505.1, forward strand.
AGAAATTTCTGTCACTCTTTGGCTTCTGACTCATTCTATAGCACACAGGTATTTATGAATTTAAGACAGAACTAAGTGTTTGCTTTCATCTGAATTCTTCAAACACTGTGCACAGTAGCCACCTTGGTAGTATCTGTCTGGTACACTATTTTGATATGCCTGTTAAATTAAGGTCTGTAATTTTTGCTCAGTAGCAACTACTTCATGCTATAGTAAGCAAGTTTTTGTTTAAGGAATATGGTCATGCAGCACTTGTTATTGTCTTCAAGAATACTACAGGCTCATATAAAGAGCTGGTGAAATCAGAGTATCTGGTTTCTGCTCAAAGTGTTGCATTAACCCAACACTTGTTGAGAAAACCATTGACACCCATGTTCAGAAGGGGAAATCTGTATGGAAAAGCTGGGTATAGGCACATTCAACTTCTTGATGCTTACTTTCTGATGAATTAACCACCACCCTCTATGGTAATAAGTTAGTAGATTGAGGTACCACAGCGATGAGGCTTCTGAGAATCTATCTAATTCTGGGGTTCACCAGCTGGCAAAATAAATTAACTGTGCTATATCACTGTAGACACTTTTGCTGGAGCCAAGATTTTTTATGTTCAGAAATGTATCTCTCACACAAGAGAGTATCCCCATGATATGTAAAAAAAATCTTTCAGGAAAAAAAAAAAAATAATTGATAGTGCAGGAAATAGTAGACTAGGAAGGGAAAAAAATATTGAAATAATAAATATTACTTTTATTCCTACTGTTTTGGTTTTTTTCCAGTATTTCTCATTATCTCAGAGCTATAAGAGAAGCATTCTTATAAACAAATAATAGAATTTGCATTGTCAAAGCTATTTTTACCATGTAGATGTTTAAAATGTTTCCTTAAAATTAAGTCTATGAACGAAAACCATTTCATAGTAGTTACATTTATGGGGCTTTTCCTCCCTTTGAAGGTAGAGATTGCTCTATAGTGAACATTTCTGAAAAAAACTTTTTTTCCCCACAGACTTTATAAAGGAATGGTTTGATGCCTTATGTGTAACTGGAGATTGCTTTTCTGAGTTGATGTCTTGCCACATAATTTATGTATCTTTCAGTGTTTAGCATAATTTTCTAGATGCCAAAACAATCTTGTATATCTGCAAATCCTAACTATAGATATTTACATCTGCCATTGACGTTTATATACTTTAGCAAATAGTAGAAAGACAGAAGGACACCTAAGGGTGTAGATTAACACTCCTTGAAGTAAACATCTGAATAGATCAAAAGCCCAGTCTGCTAGCTATATGCAAAGAATGCATTTACTCAATGAGACTTGAGTACTCTGTTGGCATTCAAAATGTCCCAGGGCTCACAGATTATTTATCTATCCATTTTCTAAAAATCTCTGCAAAGCATTTTTTTTACAAATTCTGAACAAAATGCTAACATCTTCAACACATTTTAAAATTCTTTAGAACGTGGCAGAAGACACATCTTCTCCTTTAGAAGACAACACACTACATTGCTATTTATAAGTCCAACTCCAGAGAAGGTAACGTGGCTCCTTGTGCTTACTTCTACAGAAAAGTCATGTGAACTTGCTACTAATATAAAAGAAAATGAATTTGTATATATTAGGAAAACTCATTCTTTGCTTGTTCACAATACTGGAGCAAAAACCTTAAAGGAAACTTGTGGAAATATTCTACTCTTGGATTTACATAATTTCATTTAAAAACTAAAATCGTCAATCAAAACAAATGAAACAGCATGTTGTTCTTGTGAAGAACATATTTTAATTTGAAAATAAATAGGAATCTCATATAATTTGAAATGTTTTACCTATTTACCTATCCTCCCCCTCTATTCTGCATTGGTGAGGCCGCATCTGGAGTATTGTGTCCAGTTCTGGGCCCCTCAGTTCAAGAAGGACAGGGAACTGCTTGAAAGAGTCCAGCACAGAGCTACGAAGATGATTAAGGGAGTGGAACATCTCCCTTATGAGGAAAGGCTGAGGGAGCTGGGTCTCTTTAGTTTGGAGAAAAGGAGACTGAGGGGTGACCTCATCAATGTTTACAAATATGTAAGGGGTGAGTGTCAGGGGGACGGAGTTAGGCTTTTCTCAGTGATGACCAGTGATAGGACAAGGGGTAATGGGTGTAAATTGGAGCACAGGAGGTTCAAGGTGAATATCCGAAAAAAATTTTTTACTGTAAGAGTGACAGAGCACTGGAACAGACTGCCCAGGGAGGGTGTGGAGTCTCCCTCACTGGAGACATTCAAAACCCACCTGGATGAGTTCCTGTGTGATGTACTCTAGGTGACCCTGCTGTGGCGGGGGGGGTTGGACTAGATGATCTCTCGAGGTCCCTTCCAGCCCCTAAGATTCTATGATTCTATGATTTCCTTTAAAGACTGAGATTGAAAAGGAAGATACTGTATATGCTAGAATAATTTGGAAATTTAATTAACCAGTAAGTAAAGAGAGATTTACTCTCCACAGCACGCATCATAAATTTGCATACTGTCAAACCAAAGAATGTTTTGACATTTTGTTGTGAATGAAAACCAGTTCTCGTGTCCATCTCCCATAGATGAACATGCCTAAACAACCTTGGTCGATGTGTTTCATTGTCTGATCACTCTTTCAAGTTCAGAGGGAAAGTCCTGTTTTTCAAATTGGTGCCCTCTTGTCCTGTCATTAGGTAACATTGAAAAGAGCCCGGCTACCATTTCCTTTCTACACTCCATCACCTATTTACACACATTGGATTCTCCCCGAGTCTTCTCTCTCCAGATTGAACAATCCCATCTTACTCAGGCTCTCACTGTAGGAAAGATGCTCTTCCTAAAGGAGTCCAGCCTTTACCCTTGCAGAAATATTTAATCCAGCAACGTAAATGCATTCAAAACGCACAATTTCCTTCCAAGAAAGCATAGAATTTGCCAAACTGAAATAATTTTCTCTGCTGTCTTAATTATCTGCTCAAACAGAGATTTACCTTAAGAAGGACAGGATTAGGATTAATGTCTAATATGGACAAGAAAGGTACAAAGCAAGGAGTGCTGGAAACAGTGTGACTAAAAATGGTTCATGTGCCTCATTTCTGTCCTGGGTTCTCTGGCCACCGTGCTGTTAAGAAAATGGTAGCCTCCAGATACTTAATAAACACCTATCGGAAATAATAGAATCATAGATTATAGAATCACGGAATGCCAGATTGGAAGGGACTTCAAGGATTATTTGGTCCAACCTTTCTAGGTACTACTCTAGTTTCTATTACAAGGCTCAACACCCTGTCAAGCTGAGACTGAAATCTGTCCAATGTGGGGAAATCTATCACTTCTCTTGGGAAACTATTCCAATTCTTGACTCATGGTGATAAGTTTACCTTGTGCTCAGTCAGAATATCCCCAGGAGCAACTTGTGCCCATTATCCCTTGTCTTTTCCATGTTACTCCTTGTAAATAGGGAGTCTCCATCTTCTTGGTAGCCACTCTTTAGGTAGTGGAACATGGTGATAATGTCTCCCCAAAGCCTTCTCTTCTCAAGGTTGAACAAACCCAGTTTGTTCAGACTCTCTTCATATGGCAGGTCCTCCAGTCCTCTGATGATCCTTATAGCCCTTCTCTGGACCTTCTCCAGCCTGTCCACATCCTTTTTGGAGAGCAGGGACCAAAACTGAACACAACACTCCAGGTGCGGTCTGACAAGCACCAAGTAGAGTGGGATGATGACTTCTGTATCTCTGCTTGTGATGCCCTTGTTGATACAGCCCAGCATCCTGTTGGCTTTCTTTCCCACTGCAGCACACTGCTCACTCATGTTGAGCCTGTTATCCACCAAGACCCCCAGGTCTTTTTCTATCAGGCTGCTCTCCAGCCAGGTGGATCCCAGTCTGAACTTCAGTCCTGGGTTATGTGTTCCCAGGTGCAAGACTCTGCACTTCTCCCTGTTGAACTTCATAAGCTTCTTGTTCACCCACTCCTCCAGGTCATCCTGGAAAGAGGCTCTCCCTTCTGGAGTGTCAGCCTCTCCACTCATCTTGGTGTCATCAGCAAACTTCATTAGGGTGTTCTTGAACCCAACATCCAGGTCACTTATGAAGATGTTAAAGAACATAGATCAAAGAAGAACATTTATATTTACTATATGCTCTCAGTGTTTTCAAAGAATAGGCAGCTTCTACCCATCTTAGTGCACTGCGTCACCTCTTTAAGGTGTTTAAATTTTTTCTCCAGTTGACAAATGGATGAGGGTTTGGTCTCTTCTCCCCAGTAACAAGCATCAGGTGAAGAGGAAATGGTCTCAAGTTGCTCTAAGGGAGGTTTAGATCAGATAACAGAAGAAACTTTTTCACTGAAAGGGTTATTAAATACCAGAATAGGCTGCCCAGGGCAGTGGTGGAATCACCATCCCTGGAGATATTTAAAAGGCATATAGATGTGGTTCACAGGAATATGTATTAGCACTGGACTCAGTAGAGTTAGGTTAATGGTTGAACTTGATGGTCTTAAAAGTCTTTTCCAACCAGAACAATTCTGTGATTCTTTCTTCTCATAACTCAATTCCTCAGTCTGGAAAAAGACAACTTCAGAGAGGTATCCATCTAAGCATCATGCAAATCAAATGGTTTAGTTCTAATATCATTATTTTTAGGTAGGCTTTATCACTTCTGATTAAGTGGCACAGTTTCTTATAGCATTCTGCATAATTTTAAAGCAGAGGAACACAGTCATTTGAATAATGTAGTGTTCACATTTAAATCAGCATATTGGAAGACAGACTTCTACAAAAAATGTAAAAGCAAACTTTTAACAGTTATAACAATGAGATTTACAGTGGATTCTACAAAAAAACAAAACAAAACATTAACAACAACCCAGGCAGTAGATACGGAATTTAAAACAGAATTATTTGGGTATTTTTGTTCCTGGGGAAAAAAAAAAAAAAATCAATAGAGAAATATGTATCACAACATTATTTCTCAAGTTTTTTCATCTGTCTTAAAACTGTATTTTTTAGAGGTACAAGAGAGCCTTACTATAGTTCCTATAGGCACTTTGCCCCCAAATCCCTCTGCTCCTGAATTTGATTTTCACAAAATTTGACAAGCATACAAAGTTACTGCATTAGACTAAGAAAAATAGAGTGAGAGGAGTTAAGTGGAAGAACCCTGTAGAATTGGAACCCCAGGAGGTTGTTCTATAGCCTATTCATAGTGTTAGGAGCAGTAAAAACCAAGTAACTTAATTGCACTCCTCTAACCAGGTCACTGAAAGCTCCGTGGTTGATCAGAACTATTTGTGAAACTGATGCAAATGGAAAAGGAAACATTACAGGTCACAGCTTGTGGTTCAAAAAGTTACTTGTCTGAAGCAAACTTTCACACCATGTGAAATAGGTATTCACCCCCAGTGTTGGCCATGGGACACTGGGAGTGTGTGACTGGAAAGATCTCAGCTGCAGTGCAACCACACATTCCTCAGCAACATAAACAGTGAATGGACATTCAGCAACCTAAACTCAGAACAGACATGCCAGGACTGCAAGATCAGCCGACTCTGTCCTTAAATCAGGGAATTACAGTAGAAAAAGTGAAGGTTTTAATATCCTGCATGGATAGCAGGCAGAAACAGCTGAACAATATTCACTGCCCACTGCCTAAGACTCTCTACTACCCACATGTGAGAAAAGAAACTAACATATTAGACCTGGGCTTAGTTTTGAGTAAAAGAAGAAAGATATTTACAAATGGGATGTACTGATTGATGAAATCGCTATAAGTAAGAGGGAGAAAAATCGTAATTTTCAGCAACTAGGGTAAGCACAGAAATAGAAGTAAACACAGAAATACTACCCTCTCTTGCTAAAAAAAAATTAGACATTTGGATCATTAGAAAAGTATTAGAAAAGTCTTAGAGAAACTCCTAACTATTTTCTCATTTCAGGATAGGATTTCTAAGCACTCACTGAGTACCAACACAGGGAAGAAAAGGGTGTGTGATCAGGATGGAACATAAAAACATTTGTGATCTTTGGAAACAAGCAGCCCAGTCCCTAAAGAGAAGTGGTGGCAATATATGAGGAATTAACATGGAAGCCCATAAAATTCATGGAAGGACAGGATAGGAAAAAAAAAAAAAAAAAAAAAGAGGATCTCATACTAGCATAGTATCAAGTCCGCCCAGGAGCTGAACTACTACTTGCTGCAGTAATTTCCCCAAGTATTGGGAGAATAATCACTTTTCTAATTTAGGACTTAGAAATAAAGCAGAAACTATAAAATAAAATATGTCAGAGCAACTATGAGATTATAGATGATGATACAGGAATGATAAGGTCAATTCAAGTTGGCTGTAATAGAAGGGAATCCATGGATTATTTAATCCAACATAGGCACACATAAGGATTTCAAGGGTGCAACTCTTTGCATAGGTTAATGCTGTGCTAAAACCAAGTATATTCGGTACCAATAAAATAATTGGACCTTGGGCAAGAATTCAAAGACACATTATTGTTCCATTACCTGTAATTAGAGTGTAAAAAAGTATTGCTTTACTATAGTTGAGCCCTATTGAGAATGTTTCCTCAAAAACAGTGTGAAGGAAAAAAAAAAGCAACCGAAGTATGACATTTAAATTGGGTGAGACCAGAATGAAATTGAAGGTTTTGGTATGGTTACAACTGTAGCACAAGTGGGGATCAGGGCTGTGCTTTGTGTGAGTATTCAATGCACTGAGTCAGCAGCTCTCCAGGTAGAACATCACAGAAAATCTCAGCCTAAATGAGGCAACAGGCCAGTTTGAGTTGGCAGACCAGCTGAAGACTGAAGTCCTAGCCAGCTCCACAACAAAGCATTCAACTAATTGTTGTAGGACCTTTTATGTGAGAGTTTCAGTCACTTCTGAATAATGCTTCAGGCAGCCCCTACTTTCCACAGACCAGTTGGAGACACTCATTTTATACTTAAATGATTGATTAATGACATCACAGATAATGCCCTAGACAGCTCCACTTGCATAATTCACCAAATTGTGGACAGATACTGGCACAGAGTCAGTAGAAACTGGTTTTGCAGATACATAAACAGTCACTACTATTTTGTAGTAGGTAAGATATTTAGGTTAAGTTCTCTACACAGTTTAAGATAACCAACAGAAATAATTTAAGATCACTGACAGAATGGGATTGTCACACAGGAACACAGGCTAGCTGGTTATAGCAATTCACTGGAACAACTGAAATATATGGCAATTTGAAAGACATTGATTCAGATGAAAGTTCCATTTTACAGTTCCTATTTTACACCAGAGGCTTTTCTGGTAGTTTAGGTATTAAAAAAGATAATTGGTGGTTGTAGGGAACATAGAGCCAAAATATTATTGGACATGCATAGCAAAACACTTAACAGACAAAAAAAAATAAATAAAAAAAAAATCAGCAAGGGAGAATCTGTTGTAATATAAGGAAAGTAATCTTCACCATGAACCTGGCCAAATAAGGGAATGGGCTGCCCAGAACAGATATGGAATCTTTACCCTTGGAGATAATGGAAACGCAGCAATGTCTGTCTCTGTAGCTGAAATTAACCTTGAAGCTGTCACTGCCTTGGCTTCCAAAGGTCCCTCTCAAACGACATTTCCCTGTGTTTCTCTGGAATGAATTAAAAGAAATAAGAAGCGCAAGGAAAAAAATTGAGAAAATTCAACAAAAGGATGAACCTAAGTAAGAAATAATGCATATTGAAATAAATAAGACTAAGAAATTAACACAAGTGAGAAAAGATTTCTAGCAGTAAAGAAAACATACATTCTTCCATGTTTACACATTTCAAGAGTATCTTTTGATGGAAGCACTCAACCACTTACATAGTATTTTTTTATGTTAAAGTAGATTTTTAAAATCTATTTTAATGGAGCTCAAGCAACATCAGTATTCTCTGTCTATGACTCCAAATATTTAAGGCAAGAATGTTGAGGAGTTAGAATTTGGAAATATTAATAACTACATCTGTAAGACATCCATGTAAAGAAAGTGATGTTAACCTTTGTAAGGCAAAGAATCTCTTTCCATGTGCAACTCTATAGCCTGTCATTTGAAATGATGCAGTATGCTTCTCACTTCAATGTTGTAAACTCACATCCTCCCTCTCTTTGGCCACTTTGCCTTACCCCTTTATCCAAAATGCACACTCCCTCATGTCCCTGAGCTCATGTAAAGCTTCGTAGATATCAGTAGAATCATTAATAATTTAAATAGCCAGTAAGTTTAAGTAGGGAATAAGTATTGTTCACATATACTTATGCACAAAGCTTATTAGCCAGTTAAGAGTATGCAACACCTGCACCCACTGAAAATATTTTCCAGTATTACCAGTGTAAAGAGCAAGAGAAGCCAGCAGAGAGACTGATAAAATTAATGAAATCTGGATAGGTTGCTAAGAAGACATTCATCTGTGGGGAACGCAACACATCTTCTCAGCTGGACACTGTTGAGTGTTTTCTTTTTTCCCTTCTCTCGCTTTTGTTTGAGCTGTTATTTTGTTGTTTGTTTGTTTATTTTCTTGTTTCAGGCTTTTGCTGATGCAGAGGAAGGGCGGGAGAAGGAAAGCAGTGTCCAGAAGTAACCTAGGCTGTTAGGTTCAATATCCACCGTCAGCTAGAGATATTCTTGGTCCTCTTACACATCCCCATCCTCTCCGTAACAGCAAAAAGTAAATCCATGTTTTATTAGTAATTGCTGGATTAACTAGTCAACTGCCTTTCAGATTTTTTAACTGCTGTATGAGAAAGAGACAAAATAGTATCAGAACAAAAAGATGAGTTTAACATCCTTACCACAAATTGCTAGTGTATCTTAAATAACTATAAACTTTCGGGAAGCTTGTTCTACAGCTTTATTTCCCTTATAGCTGTGCATGTATTATTTAACATGAAAGATAAAGGGTTTTGTGCTTATTCTTTTCTACTCTTTAGCCTGACCTCTTTCTGAGGAAAAAAAAATAAAAAAAATCAGTAACACAGAGCAGAATTTTTACTTCAAACACCTTATGCCTTTAATGAGTACTTCAGAGTTCAAGAGAGTGAAAAGTTCCAGTGTCATCTTTACAGTTAAAAAAAGAGATTCACCTAATCAACATGGGGATAATAAAGGTTATACGAGCATAATTAAATACCAGGTTGAGTCTTGTGAGCATTGGAAGCTCCAAATGAATTTCAGATGAAAGAAAAGAGAGAATGTGATTATCTTCTTATATAGAAACCAACAACCAAAAACTCCAAAATGAGGTGTTTTGGTTTTGGTTTGTTTGTTTGTTTTGTTGTTTTTTTAAATGATGACAGGGACTTTTTTTTTTATAGAGGGCTTATAAAACTGAAAGGAAAAAGAAGTCAACAATTTCAGGAAATGCAGTAGTAGAAATTAATTATCCTTATTCACCAGTAATCTATTTATTTTACATCTTACATAATATTTTGTAGATGGAACATTGCCCTCATTTTTATTTTTATTTTTTTTAATAAGAGGTACTGCTTTCTACTCTCTGTTCAGTAAACTGAACTATTTTCTTTTGAAAGCAACATAAGTCATCACTATTAAATATTTAAGTTAACAATGTAGAGGGGTTTTGTAGTTGTTTTTTTTTCTAAGACTCTAAGATATATGAAGAATACTCGTAACTGAAGCATTTATAATTCTCTTTGTATAGCAGAAATGAAGGATACCCGGAACACATGTTCACCAGGATGGACTGGTTAGCCATGGACTGTTTCTGCACTCCTGAACTATTGGAAATGTCAACATTTCAATAACAAAGAGGGAGGGGGAGGAGGGGGAGGAGAAGGAAAAATCAATACAAAACATATTTCCTTTTGAAAGAGTTTTCACATATAAAAATTAAATAAAGAAATCATATGGATTTTTTCAAACAGAGTTACTGGGGCCCTTGCAGGTGTGGTAACTGACTTCTACCTCCTATTACACAGGTTATTACATAGCTTGGTAGCTTCAGGAAATCCCGGTGCCTGAGAGCTTCAGGCACTCTTCTTAGCTGCAAGAACTTAAATAAAACTTAAGAATCCTGCAGCAGCCTGAAAGCATCACCACCTCTGGGAGCTAGGCTGGTAAGTGAGAAAAACCTTGAAAAAACTCAACTATTTCCACAGAAAATTTTTGCAAAATAAATATATCCTCACAGAATGATTTTATCTAAGTTAATGACCAAAAGAATTTTAGCATCAGGATGTAGCTGACAAATATTTAACACTTTTTTTAATGACAAAAAAACCCCAAAAGATAATATCTTTTTTCTCTGCACTATTGCAATGTCAAATACTCCATTTCAAATTCCACTTGAGGAAAAGTATGTCCTTACTCTTGCGCTTGACTTTTGAAACTGAATTCAGTGCCTTTTTTGGAAATCAGATTTTCTTGAGTTAAAACTATGCCCCCTGGAACTAACTGAGAATGCACAAAGAACTATAGAATCATAGAATGGCCACGGTTGTGAGAATTCACATAGAATCACAGAATCGTAGAATGGCTAGGGTTGGAAGAGACCTTAAGGATTATCAGGTTCCAACCTCCCTGTTATGAGCAGGGACACCTCACACTAGACCAGGCTGCACAAAGCTTCATCCAACCTTGCCTTGAATGCCTTCAGGGAGGGGGCATCCACATCCTGGACATCCTCTTCCAGTGCCTTACTACCCTCACGGTGAAGAATTTCTTCCCGATGTCTGATCTAAATCTTCCCTCTTTCATTTTAAAACCCTTACTCCTTGTCCTATCACTACACTCTCTGTTGAAAAGCCCCTCCCCAGCTTTCCTGTGGCCTCTTCAGTTACTATAAGCTCTCCCCAGAGCCTTCCCTTCTCCAGGCTGAACAGTCCCAACTCCGTCAGCCTGTCTTCGTATAAAAACTTATATTTAATAAGGATAATTATTTAGTATCCATGTATGACAAATTACACTTCTTGCACTTAGACAAACCAAACACAACAGAAAAACAGTTTTTAAAATTCATCCTTTTGCTCAAATTTGAGAGACACCACTCTGATAAGAATAACTTTGATTAACTTTTAAAACATGTCTGTTCTTGAAAGGTGCTGTGGGTTTTCTGCACCAGTGTGAAATTATCTGAAAGTAGTACTGCATGACTTGTACAGGGTATGGTTCAGTGATCATATCTCTGCCAAAAATACTCTTCAGGCCCTCAGACTAGCTAAGGTTATATCTGTTCTTAACTTTGTCTTTCCTAGCATTGACGTAACTCAGCTCAACCTCTGTTCTTTGCTGTGGTACTAGATCAGAGCTAAGTGTCCCCTTCTCCTTACTTTGTGCGTTAGAGTGCTCTCCAGATGATGCTGGACTCTCTTTAGGGTCTGTGATTCACGAAAATCTGAGACTTCAGCATGAGGCCCACAGAACATGAGTCACATCTGCTGAATAATCACATTTTGAGCTCAACTATTTGAACTTGCCTTGGGCAATTACAAAGCATGACACTTGATTATGATAAACGGGAATACAACAAGTTGTCAAGATGATACCACTGCAGTTTAGGTACACAAGTACACTCAGAGATTTACTAGTGTAGACAGTCAATGGGACAGCAGAGACAAGACTGCCAGATATAAAAACGCTATTTCAGCACAGTAATTCAGGCCACATCATTTTGCTTTAAGGAATCTCATTCCCGCAGTCCAGCAAACCTGCTACCAAATTGCACTTATTAACACAGGTCAAAATGTCAGACGGCATGAAACAAAACACTGTGTATTTGCAAGGCAGTTTAGCATAAAATAAGCCAAATTAGCCAGCAACAGCTCCTATCAACCCTATCGGCTGCTTATACTCTGGTGGTTGATTCAATTCCCGCTTGACTGTTTTAAGTTTTCCTCCAAAATAACACTGCTAAATTGCATAAGCCATTAATTCAGGGCAGTCTGGAAGCTGGCTGTACGGCTTTACAAGAAGTTATCACACAGATGTTGAAATGACAGGATGAGCATTTGAAAAGAAACAGTGCAGCTGGAAAATGTTACAAAAGGGAACATTTTATCAAATGTAGATGTCTCCATATATTTAGGACAAAAAAAAAAAAAAAAAAGAAAGGGGTAATTTAACTGTTGAAATTTACATTTACTTTAGCATTTTATATGTAAACAAATGTCAATCGATTTGGCAACATATTTTTTTTTTAATTATGTTACAGCATCTGCTGGACTCTGCACCCATTTCTCAGAAAGAATTTGTATTCTCGTGCTATTGAGAAAAGCTAACAAATTTAATTTAGCCTGAAGCAATTGTTTTGCTGTTCCAGTTCAGTGAGAAGTTTTAGGTTTGGAAACTAAATTAGAGTTTGGAAAATATAAAGTCTAAATATTGAACATAACAGATCATCAGCTTTCTGTTATACACTGCTATGTAGAAAGAAAAGCCCTGAAAAATAGACGCTAAAAGTTTGTCCATGTTTTCATAACAAAAAAAATGCCCAGATCTGACCATTATCCCCGACTCTGTCTATACCAAACCCATCACCAATATAATGTTTGAATTATTTACTGCAGCCCCTTGTTAACTGTGGTTAAGTAATGGATTTCTGCTATATGTATACTGTTTGCATAGGTTGGTTGTTCCTTTTCATCAATAGAATTTTGGCAGAGATCTCAAAATCTTCTGCTAGAACAGTACATTCTAGAAAGGTCCACTAGCAAACATCTCTATGGAAATTGGTTTTTCCATCTAACTTGCTTTACAACGCAAAAGTATAAGCTTCGCTTCATCAGAATGCAAACCAACTGCTTTCACTTCTCTCTGCTAATGTCTGGGCCAATTATACGAGGCTCAAGAATACCAAAACCCAAGATCTGCACTTCTGTCACAACTCCATGCAACGCTACAGGCTTGGAGAAGAGTGGCTTTCAAGCTGCCTGATAGAAAAGGACATAGAAAGGCTGGTCAGCAGTTGGCTGAATATGATCCAGCAGTGTGTCCAGAAGACCAACAGCATCCTGGCTTGTATCAGAAACAGTGTGGCCAGCAGGACTACAGAAATGATTGTCCCCCTGTACTCTGCACTGGTAAGAATGCACCTTCAGTACCATGTTCAGTTTTGGGGCCCCCCCAACAAGAAGGACGTTGAGGTGCTGGAGCGAGTCCAAAGAAGGATAGCAAAGCTAGTGAACAGTCCGGAGAACAAGTTTTATGAAGATCATCTGAGGTGCTGGGGTTGTTTAATATGGAGAAAAGGAGGCTTAGGAGAGACCATATCACTCTCTACAACTACCTGAAAGAAGGTTGTAACAAGAGATGGGAGTTGGTCTTTCTTCCCAGGCAACTAGTGACAGGATGAGAAGAAACAGTCTCCAGTTGCACCATGGGAGGTTTAGATGGATATTAGGAAAAATATCTTGGCCAAATGAATTGTCTAACACTGGAACAGGCTGCTGAGGCCAGTCATGGAGTCAACATCCTTGGAGGTATTTAAAAGACATGTAGACGTGGTGGTTAGAGACATGGACTAGTGGTGGACTTGGCAGTCTTAGGTTTATGGCTGGACTTGATGATCCTAAGAGGTCTTTTCCAATCAAATTGATTTTATGGTTCTATATGGGTAAAATACTGCAGATAGACAGGGATTTTATTCACTGGCTCATATAAATTTTCTAAGACAATTGAACTAGAAACTTTCATATCAGATGATAAAGACTGCTTATAAAATGAAGAAAAAATCTTTTTCACAAGAGGCCAAAAGAGCCTTGGCATAAGTACTTCCAGACTAAAAAAAAAAAAAGATAATAATGGCCACATTTCTGAATAAATCCTGACTTGAAATAGTTTTTTTTAAAATGTTGATTTGGATGTTCCACTGATGATGAATAAAATAATTTGTTCATTATTTCTCTGTACTAAAGTTCCTTAAAAATCTAATCCTACAGTTTCAGTCATTTTAGAGTTATTAAACCCAGAGAAGTGAATTTATGCTGAAAATGGAATTTTAGCTGGGAAAAATTATAACTGGTTTTAAGATGAAAAATTATATTTGCACAAATTAATAGTTATACGAAATAGGAAAATGCTATAGGAAGTATTATGGGAATTGGTTTTTTTAAAATTTGGAATTGCCAGGTGTGTACAATAGTTTTGTAATACAGTCTAAGCACTGACAATTTCACTGTAACTACTGATTCTTTATTCTAAAAGCTTCCAATATATTTCCTATTACTAGAAATGACCAGGGTACTGCAAGTATTGCATACAGAGAATTCATTACTCCATCATATTTGAAAAGTCATGGCAGTCAGGCAAGGTCCCCTGTGACTGGAAAAAAAAGAATATCACACACTAATTTCTAAGAAGAGTAATAAGGAGGAACCTGAGAATTATCAACCAGTCAGTGTCAACTCTGTGTCCTTTAAAAACATGAAACAAATCCTGCTGGAAAATATGTCAAAACAAATGAAAGACAGAGAGGTGATTAGAGACAGCCAGCATGTAGTGTGTTCAGTTTTGGGCCCTCCCCCATTATCAAACTTCAGTGTATTGTTTTATAATGGAGATCACAATTTGTCTTCTGGTCTGAAGGTAATTTAAAAGAATTATGCAGAAAGAAAAGGCAAGTAAAGCTGATGTCAAAATGTTTAGACTAGACACAGCAGGAAAAAAAAATAAAAATAAAAAAAAATGTCCTTTTGAAATTGAAGAGAGAAATTCTGCTGAGGAACTATAGTTTATGGCATCAAACTATCTGAATGAACACACAATCAGCCCTGTGGCTGCTGGAAGAGCACACTGCACAGTTATGTAATGGAGACCTGTTTGCACCCTTGGAGTAAGTCTAACCTTCTGAGTTAGTTAAATATCCATTGACTTGTGAAAGTGCTGAAAAGAAGCTTTCTTCTCACTAAAACACAAGTCATGTGTTTTCTTTGCTGTTTCTTAAACTAAACATAAATTTGATGGTCATAACCTTCTCCTTAGATGAAGTAAATGGTATTATTTATTTATTTTCCTGTCTGTTGACATCTGTTGGTACAAGTAATTTTTAATTTCAGTGAAATATATTTATGTATTACAGGGAAAGTTCTTGTACAATATCAGTGCACATCACTGTGTATCATTCCTCAGACTACATGATACTATGCTGCATTATGAATACTGTTATTTGCTGATTTCCTAAACTAGTTATTGCAATCTGAATGATTCTTCTTTTTTTATTATTATTTTTTTTTACTTTCTCTACCTCCCCAGCAGAGGCACAGGGTACAAGAAGGGGGGGGTTATGCTCAGTTCATTACCTATTGTTTCTGCCGCTCCTTCCTCCTCAAAAAGAAAACTCTTCACACTCCTCCCCCCCTTCAACATGGGGTCCCTTCCACGGGAGAGTCCCGCAGAAACTCGTCCTCCGTGAGCCTGTCCCGCAAGGTGCAGTCCTTCAGGAACAGCCTGGACGGGCTTCCCACGGATTAGCCGCCTTCGGGAGGACCCACGGCAGGGGCTTCCACAGCTGCACGTCCTTTCCTGCTCCTCCGTGGGCTGCAGGGGGCAGCAACTTCTGCCAGGAGCCAGCCCTGTGCTCCTCCCCTCTCCCACTATCAGAGCCCACGCACTCAAACCTGGCACATATGTATTCGAATTAGGTATCAGATCTTAAACATAATTGGTACATGAAAAACATTATTTAAAAGTTGTTTCCTGTAGTGGAAAAAAAGCATATGATCTTGATATTTAGTTATAAATCTACTTTTCCAGACTGGTCTTGATTAATACAATTTTTGTTTTATTTCTGTAAGCTTAATCAATGTAGTTACCATATGAATTATTTATCATATGAAGACCAGGTTTAGATGAAGTTTGAATTTGGGCTTGCCATTTTAAGTGCTTACCTGGCTTTTCTGGATGGCTAGTATTGAACTCCATCTCCAAGAGTTTTGTTGGAAAAGTAAGTTTGGCCTAATTGTTGAATGCACTTGTTATCAATACATTCAAAGATAGCTCTGTTATTTGTAGACATGTTCTGAACACTAGGCAGAAGGGCAAATTTCTCTTTATCTGAAGTAGTTGGCAGAAATGTCACTTGAACTCTTGTGAAAACACTTTGAAATTTCAAATTGTAAAGGTCATAACATGTAATCAGACACTTTGCAGACAGAATCAAAACAAATTAAATCCTAGTTAAAAAAAAAAAGAAAAGAAAAAGAAAAAAAAAAAAGCCAAATTGACTATTAATATGACCATATCCAAAGAAATACAGATTTATGATACTGACAGTAAGCAGCAGTCTCTGTTTGGAATTTGTATACAGGCTGCTGTTTTTTCCCTAC
>NW_009954505.1:176126-183810 GCF_000747805.2 Chaetura pelagica
AGAATATAAAACAACGTTTGAATCAAAATACACTTACCTAACATTGAGCAAAAAGCAGTCTTAAATCCCACAGCTCTATTCTCAAAACCAATCCCCAAAACCTGACCTGTACCCATTGATTTTAAAGATATTCATTAGATTGAATTCAGGCACTGACCTGTTTACAAAGAATTGCAAGTTTATATATAATAGTTCCGCTTTTGTCACCTCAAAATAAAAGTAAAATATATGTCCTCCTGGTTTGCCTGTCCCTAGCAGATCCTGAGGTAAAAGTTTAAAAATAAATGTTTCTTGTTATGGTAGGTTGACACCACTGGAAAGAATGCAAAATACCCACCAAAAAAACCAAACATACTAGTGGAGTACCAATACTTTAGTCACACTAATTAAAGTCTGATATGCCGATTGAGCATACCTCAATTTGGGCATCACTGCACACCTCATCAGTTTTGACTGGTATATAATAGGTAGGCATATAACTCGTGTTTAATGAGAGAATCATAGAATCATTAACTTTAGAAGGGACCTTAAAGATTATCAAGCTCCAAACCCATGCCATGAGCAGGGAACCCCACCACTAGACCAAGTTGCATAAAACCTCACCCAACCTGGCCTTAAAAACCTCCAGGGATGGGGCATCAAGAACCTCCCTGGGCAACCCAATCCAGTTCTTCACCACCCTTAGAGGGAAGAATTTCCTCCTAACATGTCACCTAAATCTCCCCTCTCTCAGTTTAAAACCATTACCTCTTGTCCTATCACTATCTTCTCTTATGAAAAGCCCCTCCCCAGCTTTCCTGTAGGTCCTCTTCAGGCACTGGAAAGCCGATATAAGGTCTCCCTGGAGCCTTCTCTTCTCTAGGCTGAACAGCCCCAACTCTTCAGCCTGTCTTCACAGCAGAGGTGTTCCAGGCCTTTGATCATCTTGGTGGCCCTTCTCTGGACCCGTTCCAACAGCTCCATGTCTTTCTTGTGCTGAGGGCACCAGAGCTGTACACAGTATTCCAGGTGGGGTCTGACTAGAGCAGAGGGGCAGAATCATACCCCCCTTTTTTTTCTTTTTTTTTTTTTTTTTTTTTTTAAATCCCATCTCATGAATGTTAACTAAGTAATGCAAAAGTCTAAAACTGGAGTTCAAACCTGTACTAGTCACCTGAAATGTTTACTTATATCAGCATTTTGACTGAGGTCAATAGAAAAGTAATATTAATAGGTATGGCAAAATAGGGTTGATGAAGATAAATTAAAGTCTTGGTCTAGTTTTTTTCTTCCTTTGCACAAGGTGTGTTTTTAAACTAAACTATGTATTGATAAGCAGAACAGAATTACTGGTGAACACCAGAGAGATATGAAGTACCATAAATACCTGACTGCTACAGATCTGCTTATGCAGTCATAAGAATTATATATCTACACTCCCTTTCTTCTTCCTTTACAAATTGTGCTAAAGAATTTTCATTAGCTGCTGTATAACTTAGAACACCAATTCCTTTTCTAATAAATGTGCAAACACAAATACATTCAGAATACAGCATAAAATATTTTCCAGAATTAAAAATCTGAGCAGATTTTTCCCTTTAGTCATGGACAAGGCTCTCCTCTGATATCAGTCAGTTCTGAATTGACTTTTAAACTTCTCCCACTTCCTTCCTCTGTATGGACATAAAATTATTGATGTGTGCAAACATAAAAAAGCCTTGATTATATCTGATTTAGGAACAGGTCAGCAGCTTAAGGAGTGCTCCTGGAAGCAGAGAAGAAAAAATCTAACTTTGCAGATCCATGGATTCTGAAGAACAAATACTGTCTTCCTTTAATGAGTGATCATGGAGGGCTAGAATCCATTTGAAAATAGTACAGACAGCAATGCTTATATTTAGCGAGCCCAGTGACCCTTTTTTAACACAAATGCCAGGCAGTATATAATGAGCAAATTAAAACAGGCAATAGCATAGCAAAAAATCTACGTAGCAAACCAAAACTCTAAACGCCAGGATGTTGTGAAGGACTAGCCCTCAGGACCCCTCCTTGCTGGAATTGGTGTTGAAACCCCATGCAACCCCTAAACAAAGTCTCATTTGCATGCCAAAAGGCCTGCTTAAGAGGATAGAGACTGCAGGGATGGCTGCATATGGCCTGGGGTCTGCAGGTACAGTGATTGAGATAAGGATGGAGGGGCAGAGGAGGTGGAGGTCCGCTCCAGATGCTCAGGTTTATGACTCAAACAGGCTTGGTCCTCCTTGCAAACAAGGAAACTAGGCCTATAAAACAGGGGGCTGTAATGGTGGGCTTGGGGAGCCTCACTGACGGCAAATCCCCCTCGCTGGCTGGCCTGACCCTGGACCCAGGACTGGTGATTTTCTATTATCTATCTCTCTGTACTTTTCTTCTACTCTCTCTCTGTTCTTTCCTAACAACCTGAAATAACCCAAGGCATAACCACGATTTTTTTCTCGGGTCGTGCAGCTTAAACAGATGCATTGTGCTCTTGGGCTCTGAATGTCAGCCTTTATGATCGTGCAGCCTAAGATAATAATTGAAGTATCCCTATTCCTTCTATAGTTTTAATGAAACCTAATATTGGATGGTCAAACATTTCCTTGGACTGTGACATTTTAATCACTTTCAAAGGTCCAGGTCTGAGACAAAGGTTGGACCCAGCTGCACCTGGGCTCCTCTCTGAGTAGTTTAGAAAGCAAGGGGGTCCTGTCTGAATCTCCCTGGGTTACCCTACTCAGGTCTTTGACAGATGTGTTCTTTATTAAAAAAGGCTGTAAAAAAACCTGCATTACACTCCTTTCTCAAAGTTTTTAATTTTTGTTTTGTGTTTGTTTTGTGGGGTGTTTTTAAAATTTTTTAGATTGCCTCTGTGTTGACTAATTTCATAACCTTTTTGTTTAATGTTATTCCCTAAACTTGGAATCTGTTCAGCACTGGAGGTGGGGGCAGTGAGAGGAGAATGAACTGGGGCAGGGGTCTTTCTGGAACTCAGTAAGAAAGGCCTGACAATAAATGGCTTAACAAAATAACTGTTTTAATAAGACAGAATAAGAGGAGGAATACAATTAGTGAGCAAAACTTATGTCCCTATGGGCGCCTGTGTTTGTGCAGCATCAGGCAGAGCCTATTTGGATTTTCCCCTGGCGCAATGCATAGCAGAGCAGATCTTGACCACGTGGAGGAACTCTTTCTTTTGGTCATCGTGCTAGCATCTACTTCCCTCACAAGAAAAAAACCCCTTGTATTCCTAAAGGATGCTTTTATGATAAGTTGTTGCTGCACTGTTAGTTAGAGGCAAAGCCATGTCGGTGGGAGCTTCCTGCAGGCTCCTCTCTTACCATGAGCTGGCTGTGCTCATCCTGCAGCTGGAGCATGTGAGCAGCACAGCATGGCCATGGGCCTACTTCAGGCAAATGCTATGTGAGTCACTGACTCTTATATATGCAATGGTGTCTGTGTCAGGATCCCTGCATTCACACCTTGATTCACATACAGTTTTATACATATATCCCAAAGATAAATTGAAATTTACAGACTACATTAATAATGTACAAGTTCCTTAAGCCCTAAATGCAAGCCTTGATAGGGTAAACACGACCTGTTCAAGATTGCTGACATCTTGAATACTGTCTCTTCTGCAGTCCTTCCAATCCACATCACCAACCTGCAAGATACGTTTCTGCTTGAGTAGAAGATGCATATGGTGATTATCAATTATTGAATTTTCACAAGCCATATTGTGCTAGTAACTGCTGATTATATAAATTAAATACACCGTTCTGCTCCATAAATAGAAAGGAATGGTTGTAAAATACATTGCTCAGAAAAAGAAGTGTTCTTTAAGGAAGTGCTTGAATCTATTTTACTGGGGAAATGTTGTGGTTCAGTTCAAATATGCAGATAAAAGTTTGCCAGAAAGGAAGGATAAAGCAGCCTTTAGAGTGCTGCACCATGGGTCTTACATGCTATGACAGAGTCAGTGTGATTGCACAGACTACCTTCTTGTTCTATTCAAATTAAAACATCTTACATCTCCTAAAAGGCAGAGCTTAGCTGCTGGGCAATGGTGATGGTTCCCTGAGGCTGCCTGCAAGGACAAAGAGATAATTTGGTCAACTTGAAAATTACATTCTGCAAAAATGTTTCTGTTTTTGTTCAGTTAAGAATCTTCACTTTCTACCCTGAAACACTTTATTTTTTTTTTCTGCTTTGCTGCAATGGAGAAGTAAAAGTGAAAGCTCAAAATAAAATGTCTGTGTCTTCTCATAGAGCAGACAGCTATATTAAGAAGGAATTTCAGTACAGTAGAGTGTGCTGATCTGTCTTGAAATGTATAAGAATGTAAAAAAGGATACAAACTTTGTGCAAAATACAATAAATATTTGCTTGATATACATATGCCCCTCTGAAGTATTTTAAGCCCGAGTCTTTTTTTGCACACACTCATGAACACAAATACATATGAACAAACAAATGTGTATTTATCATGTGACTTCTAAAGATTTTAATAAAATAATTTGGAAGAATTGTTATTTAGATAGTAGCAGAGGATACAAAAAGTCTGTATGTCCATTATAAGATTACAAGTGATGAACTAATGAATAGCTGAATTTGTAACAAATAATGTGCTACTTAGCTGGACCATAAATAAAAGAGCATATATGCTCAATTAGAAATTTTTTTTCATTCTCCACAAGTAGAAAAGGATGGTAGATGAGGCCTGGCAGTCCAAAATGGAAGTAGTGAACCCCCTCAGGTAATGGAAAAATTAATTTTGCATATCACTTAGGAAAACAAAGACTGGACCTAATTTTGTCAAGTAATAACAACAGGACCCAGGGAACACCACTGGAACCCCAGAATCCCCAACAGAAATGTGTAAGACTTAATAAGATCTCACTTATTCACAGCTTTTCTTATCTGTAGCAGAACAGAATCAACTTAATGTCTCCTGCAGTAACAGTTGTAAAGTCAGACCTTCAATGATTATCAACTTATTTGAGCTTTTGAAGTTGTAGTATAGGCCACAGTACCTCTTTATCTTCAATATAGGGATTCTTGTCTTCTTCCTGTGTGAATAATTGGTAAATAGACAAAAAAATAGTTTTTCAGTTTCCTGGCCTAAATGATCTAACGGTGGTTCTCATCCAGTGTGCTGAGGACTATTTGCTGCAGAAAACTGAACCCTGAGAAACCATTTGCACTTCATATAATTATCTTCCAGAACATACTGGCTTAAGCTACACTCATTAGTTATCCACTTAAAGCTGTGGAAGATTATATACAATACTTACACCTTCATTAAAACTCCCACTAGACAGAAAGGCAGTTTTTTTAATAAACGATGAGCTGAATTCCAGAAGCAAATCTACACATGAGAATATGTCAAAGCCTATGCCAAATCTGGCCAGAGTCCCTTCTGAAGTAATGGAATTTCAGATTTTTCATTTTCATTAAATCTTGGGCTTTTAAGACTTCATAATTCCATAATATCTACATCAAGAAGAATTGAGCTGAATGGAAGTATAACATCTAAGGAAAAAAGCTGAGAAGAATCAGCATAGATGATCCTTAAATATATGCACACACGACAATTTTTTGTTGGAAAAGAAGTAATAAATAAAATTGCCATGTGGATTTTTGCAAGTTTTTTTAAAAGAACAGATATGATAAGGAACAATTTTATTTACATACTATTAATGAAAACAAGATCACAGTGCCCACAAAGCTTATTTTGTATTGCCTTTTTTTGATTAAAATGTAGAAAATAAAATTGTTATGGTGTCACTGTTTGACTCAGGTCTGACAACAACGCTCTCGATCCCCTCCCCCTCCTGCCCAGGTAGGGAAGGAGAGAGAGAAAAAGAGAGACTTGGCTGGATTGAAAACTAAACTACACAGCTTTACTTAAACACTAATGATATAAGAAAATATATACAATTATATACAAATATGTTCCCACCCCCAGCAACTCCCCCAGCATCTCCTGAGCTGTGAACAGTCCCGAGGGACCCCAGAGCTGCTGGAGAGAGCACAGAGTGATGAGGGTCAGGAGAGCTTAAGCCTGGTGGTCAATGGTGATGGATGGATGGAGTCCTCCCCGGACGCCGGCCATGGGTGGAAGAGAAGGGAAGAAGAAGCAGGAAGGAAGTTGTCTTTATCTAGTTTGCTTTTTAAAAGAAATTGTATTTAATAACACCCTCCTTTGGAAGGTACTTTAAACCCAGTGGGTGAAATAGCTTCATGACTTGATCTAAAGCCCAAAAAATTCAGTAAGAAGTTTTTTTTACTGACTTGAGCATTTTGGGTTAGTACACCTATGTAAAAATGAATAATACTGAGCCACCATCATTTTTATATGAGTGCATCTTATTTTGTGAGATGTTACCAAATTTATCCCTGGAATTTACTTCATAACATTGTTTTAGCCTGACTCCCTTTAAGTTATAACTTTTCAGGTTTTAGATTTTGAATTAAATGCCAAACATAACTGTTTACAGTAAAGGAAGAAAGGAAAGCTGGTATATGTATATCGAAAAAGGATATTTGAAATATTAACTGAACTTGAATGTGCCAAGCTAGTACTGTTACAAAAAACATAATCTGAAAAAAAACACTTTTTTTTTCTTTTTTTTTTTTTTTTTTTTTTGAGAAGAAAAATTTGGAAGTGTCAAGAATTGTGTTACCTTCCTGGTTTTCATATATCGCTGAGATCAGAATGATCATAAATAGACTTCTCTGGAATATAAAACTTCAGCTGAAAGCTGAGAAATACAGAGAGAGAGCAGGTTCTCTGCCCATAATACTAAAAAAAAAAGAGAAGAAAAAAGATTGAAACAAAAAAATAAAAGCCAGAAAGTTGACACTTGTGCTGTTTTCTCCTTTAACTGAACATCTTCACTCACTCACTCACCTAAAGTTTAAAACAGAGTGTATCTAAGTAAAATTTTTTAAAGTGACTGATCTGTTTATAAAAGCAACAGGGAAAAGGGTATGAAATGAACTGTATTTAACTGGTGTAAGTTTAATGGGCTTCAAAATTACCTTACCGACCAAAAAAAGTCCAAAACCAACCAAAGAAACCCCCCAAAACCCAAACCAAAACAAACAAAAAAACCCCGACATAAACAGAAAAAGCAAGCACATCTAAAAAGCCAGGTTTGTTCTGTTGTGGTGTTTTGTTTTTTTTTTTCTTTTTAAACCAGAAATTTTTATATTTTTGGAAGAAGGATTACTGAAAAAAACCCCTTGCTATGAAAGTAACTGGAAAGAAATTGTGGGTTTCTGAAGGAGATTACCTGAACTTCCTTCTTTTTCTCTCCATTAACAAGAGCAACTAGACTCCTAGATCAGCAGATCCAATGAAGGTGGTATGAATTCCCCCTTTCCATCTTCAAAATAGTTATGCAATTCTAATTTGATTTTATTTTAGGTATATATCCAGTTACAGTTTATAATCTATGTGAATTTTCAGTTGATATCAGCAACTGAGATAAGCGAAGTTTTAGCATCTCTAAAAGAAACTGAGTGAGACATTGTACAAAAATATCTGAAGTATATGAATGAAGCATTCTGTTCCATAAGGGAAAATTATAATTTAAAATCTGTACCTATTTCTAGTACATTTTAATGAAATTAAAATAGGTCATGGAATATGGAAATGAACATTTAATAGCAATCATTT
>NW_009954505.1:183829-254038 GCF_000747805.2 Chaetura pelagica
GGGAAAGATTTGTGGTGTCCGCAGTTGGGCTCTACATTGATTTCAAATTGCAGTTTCCAGACAATTTCCAAGAACATTCCTATGTGTGGCCAAACAGCTGGAGGCATCACTTGCATGTTTAAAAATCTTGTCTGACTATATGACTGAACAAAACATATGCAGAAGAACCCACTGGGCATAATAATCTAATGCTCAATAGATCTAAGTGGTAAGGGAAGAAAACTTCACCTCCTGGAGTGTCTTCACATGATTCTAAGACACTGAGGCAGAGGTATGCCAATGTTTTAAGACAAAGATTCAAAAAAATAATGAACTGGGAAAAGTTGAATAAGAATTATTCATAGTCTAGTGCTGAAGATATCTCAGAGATTAGAGTCAGAAAACCCAAAGGAAAATATAGTGAAAATTTCATATTGCTTCTGTTACTAACATAGTCTTTGCTTTATAGCAGACATAATTTATAAAACATATTAGGTTTTTCCACTATATTTATATAACAACAAAACCAGTGAAAATTACAAATAAACATATTTTTATTAGGGTAAGGAGAAAGCTAAAAGAGGAAATATCTCCCTAGCATGTCTGGATCATTTCCACAGTACTGCCAAATGGCAGATTCAGCTAGTGTGCAATAGAGCTGCAATAATTTGTGTTTGTTTTAGGCATATCCGGCAAATGTTTACTAAAGATAACAGCAACCTACCCTTCAGTGAACCCAATACTATACTTTCAGTATGCACCATCTGAAGATGGTCCCAAATGTCACAAGGGTGTGGAGTTAAAATTTTCTTAGTTACTTTTTTTTTTTTTTCAAATAACCATGGCCAAAGAATGCCTGGTGATTTCTTTCTGCTTTCTTTGACATGAAGAAAGGGAGGTAAATGCCATGTAAGAATAACCTGGCACACGCAACAGAGAAAAGAAGAGGTCTCTAAGTTGCCAAATGCAATTAAATCACCAAAATGGCTTCTAGGTCTGGAAATGTGCATTGTCCTTTAGAAAGGCTAATACAAGAATAAATAAAGGAACAGCTATAACTCATCAGTAATTCTGCATAACAAAGTAGCTCTGAAGTACTTATGATTAGTTATATAAAAAAGATTTATCTTAACATATACTACCTAATTGCTTCATCAGACTCTGGTTCTGTCATAGTTCAAGCCTAAATCTAGACTGTCCTAGTCTTGAATTCATCTGACCCAGCAAATGAGATAATTTGTGGAAGCAAAGTGCTCAGAAGAGTAAAACTTTTTGCAAAGGGTGGTTGTGTTAGCACAAGAAAAGCAAGAAAAATCACAACATGAATCCATAATTCAGAATTACCTGTTTTCTGGGGATTATAAAATAACAAAATTCTTCTAGTGCATTTCTGTGTCAGTCTTCTTAGAACAGTATTTTACAGTCAAGTCGTCTAGATTTGAGGCAAAAGTGTGTTTCCTTGATATTGTGCTTTTCCAAATTAAGGTTTTTATTTAATTTAGAACATAGTAAGACCAACATCTTAGATAATTCTTATGTTCTGTTTATCCTCACAATCTTAATTTGGATAAAGACAAGCCTTTTAATTTCCAGCAAGTATTGATACCTCACCATATATTGCTGTTAAAGGTCGTTCTTACTATGTTTATTGTCCATCAGCACAGTATTAAGAGACAGAGTTAGGATGCCTAGCAAGTGGACTTCCAGTTTGAAAAGGTCATAACATAATTCAGCTGTGACTCAGTGTAGTTAGGCATCCTATTTACAAGTCTGATGCATACAGTATAAAGCTGTCCTTTACAGAATCTGTTCACATGTTTCTTCCCAGTCTTGCAGATTATGAATCTGTCACTGAATGGAATACCATTTTGCTAGATCAGTGGTTTTCAACCTTTTTCTATTTGCAGACTCATAAAATGTTTCCACTGAAGAAGCTGACCTCTGAATAGCAAGTTTTAAGTCAGTCTACAATAAGCTTATTATTCTTAGTTGCCTTTCACATTTCGCTTGGCTTTAGCTGATTAACCCTGTAATCCAGAAAGTAAATGCTTAAAGCCACTGTGCTTGATGTTGTACAGAAGCTGAAGAAAAATCTGCCTCAAATAAAACTACTGTAAACTCTGCATTAAATTCAGCAAGGTGGTAAAGACATGTGGAGAGCAGAGAACTGGTAAGTCATGAGGCAATAATACAGGTCTGTCCACGGGTCAGTGCATTCAGCATCAGGACAGTAGGTACTGTGAAAATCCTGTTTTCTTGTCAATAAATGACTTTCAAGAGGAATTTCAAGCACATTGATGGTGTGACTTTGCAGATATTTGTGGGAAACTGTATGAGCCAGAGGAAGTGTGGGGAACAGTCCCTCTTTTTCCCCTCTCTATGAGCCAGAGGAAGTAAGAGCAATATATTAAAATTTGTTAATGTTTACAATATAAATGCACTGTACAACAATGTAATTGATTCAGCAGTGTATCTCCTGGTAGGAATAATGGCTCTAGCACTGTTTATTGAATGCTTGGCATTTAAATACTAATTCAATTGCCTTTGTAAATATTTTCCTTCAAGTTGTTACCAAGAAGCTAAGCACAGTGTGTCTTTTGAATTAAATCATGCAATCTCTGTCATTTCCCTCTGTGCCTTCCACAACATTTCTTGTAGTCTTTAAGTGAGGAATTAAACAATTTAGGATTAAAAATCCTTGTTTTACTTTTGCCTAAAAAAGTCCATATCTGATCTTCGGATTGAACTAAAAAAAATTACATTTTCTTGTTTCTTGATATGTTGAGTTTCCTCCTTGATAGCATGGTTCAACCACTACCTTGTCTTGAATATCACAACTTCTATAACCACATGTTTGTATGAGGTTTATAATCATCAGGGAACATGATGACAAAAGGTTCTGCTAGTGCACATTTTGGCCAGGCCTTAATATAGGAACTTTACAGCTGCTTTATAGTTTCCTTAAGTGCAAGAGCTCCTCCCAGATTGATCCAAGACTGTGATTAGAAAGTGAAAGAGTCCAGCGTAGAGCTACGAAGATGATGAAGGGAGTGGAACATCTCCCTTATGAGGAAAGGCTGAGGGAGCTGGGTCTCTTTAGCTTGGAGAAAAGGAGACTGAGGGGTGACCTCATCAATGTTTACAAATATGTAAGGGGTGAGTGTCAGGGGGACGGAGTTAGGCTTTTCTCAGTGCTGACCAGTGATAGGACAAGGGGTAATGGGTGTAAATTGGAGCATAGGAGGTTCAAGGTGAATATCCGAAAAAATTTTTTTACTGTAAGAGTGACAGAGCACTGGAACAGACTGCCCAGGGAGGTTGTGGAGTCTCCTTCACTGGAGACATTAAAAACCCACCTGGATGAGTTCCTGTGTGATGTACTCTAGGTGACCCTGCTCTGGCAGGGGGGTTGGACTAGATGATCTCTCGAGGTCCCTTCCAGCCCCTAAGATTCTATGATTCTATGATTACCTGCCTTGCTAATCCTACTTATCTTTAATAGGACTCGGGAGGTTGTATTAGCAACATGTTGATGTTCAGTTTCTTACTTTTATGTATGACAGCCTGCCTCTGTATTCTTCAACCACTGAATTTAGATACAGGAGAGAGCAATACCTTGTGTCTTCCTAAAAGACAACTTTTTTTGACTGCAATGAAATCAGGAAAAAAAAGTTATCCATTTTTGTCAGTAGCTTTTTTCCCAGTCTTTATTCCTAACAGGGATGCCTTTTTTTCTCATTTGGGTTTCTCTTTTCTGTCCAAACACTGCATCTTATTTAGACTTCTTCTTCTAAATCAAAAACCCTAACACCATCTTTTCTCTCCATTGAGAAGTATATGAATCATGTTAGTAGGAATGTTCACAAGTATCATGTGATGCCACTGACAACATTACAAATGCATCATGAAATGTGTCTGTTCATAAGTCCACTGACTTATTTAAGACTAAGTACAGTTTCTTTTATGAAGAATTTCTTAATTTAACATATAATTATTTTATATTACATAATTTATGATTATTTCATAATTATATTTTATCATTATACAATTATAAAACCCCATGAAAACATTCTTGAAGCCATAGTGATTTTGTATAGAAATAATCTATTCGATAACTTGTGTTTGTATGTACTTTGCTGTGATATTTTGTCAGACTTTTTGCTTTCTAATTACTTGAAACAATATGCAAACACTTCCATAGGGTTTTTAATTTATTTTTCTCTTAGGGCTTCCATTGCAAAGATATTTAAACACACAAAAATAATAATAAAGAAGGTTAGATTTTACATATATGATTGAAGTCTATGAATTCTATGTACTTTTCAGTAGTTTTAATAAACAACAGAATCTATTTGAATTTTTGTTTTGTCCTCCAGGATTTTTTGAACTGTATAAGAAATTAATAAATGCCTTTGCTGGTATGTCTGAAGATGCAGATTATCTTCAGTATTTGCCTGTCATCACAGAGAGAAAAGTCTTGGATTTTTTATTTCCTTATGATCTTGCTATGAAGTATCCAAACTAACAAGCTTAACAAGCCCATTAATACCTTTACCAGAGTTAAATGGCACAGTGCAGCAAATCACCTAGTTTAATTCAGAATTCAATGCCAACTCATGATGCCTTCATTGCTCTGTGTTTGGGACAATTAATTAATCAAGCTGAGCTTAAGTCGTTTGAATGATCTGCCTAAATAGGATTTAAACTGATTATAAATTTTAAAATAGAACCTCATTACCTGTGTGGATCTTGCCAGAATTTTTATGCCTATGTTTGAATTGCTAATGTACAATTAAGGAAAAGAAAGAACGCAAAGTATTAAAACACTGTGTGCTCTGAGTGTTATTTATTATTCCTTGAGTAGCCTCACTGATACTATTAAAATAGTGATAATTTTCCACTAATAAAGGAAGGAAAATCAGAATCTGGGTATCAAATTTACAACATCTCTTTATTCATGAACATGCAGCATATTTTGAGCTACTTTGAAGAAAAATCATAAGGCATTGTCAAAACAGATAAAAGGAAAAAGGAAAACCAGCAAAGGTATTTAACCCATTAAGGCTGATTTTTTTTGCTAATGCATTTGGAAAGAACAATTGTACAAGTGTATGTATGCTAAGTGTATCTCAGAATTCTATGTTTAACTACTCACACACATACCCCCCAACACACACAGACATACAGACATTGGGAGGGATGGGAATACCTCTCTCTTATGTGAAGCAGTGGATCTGACCAAATCCAGTTAAGTAAGTGTAGGTTTTTAAGTTGTGATGTGCATAGAGAATGTGGCAGAATCCTGAACTAAAAATAGTTTCAGATTAAGCTGAATTGAATGATGTATCCCAGCAGCACAGGTAGCTACAAACAGCTGTTTAGCCCGTGGTACAAGAAGAGCAGTCCATGGAGCAAAAAGAAGTGCAGAGTCCTTCCTTCAACACTTGGATGTCCAGCCCTCAGCATCAGCCACTAGCTGCTTTGCTCTTTGAATGGATAGTTCTTGCTAATACAGACATAACCATTCTTGTTCTGCTGTCAGTCAATACACTGTACAGATATGCACACATATGTGTACAACTTCCCTTGTGTCAGCAGCCATGTTTTGCAGTGCACTGACAGCATCAGATGGCTGGGTCTGTATTGGTAAATCAGAATACCATTTTCTATATTATTAACATGTAAGAAGAATCCATGCTATGGTTTTCTTGCAGGACAAAGGGCACTCCCCAAGGCTTTATGAGCATGTTTGAGTTGATTTAGCTCATGAATTCTGCTAAATTATTTGGAGGTGAGCAGGCTGGTTTAGAGAGCACAGGCAAAGAAACAAGCACGAACATGGACAGACCCATTCCAGGTGGCCTCAGTGACAGGCACAATTATTTTCCTTTTAAGGCTCTCATAACCCAGTGAGGGACTGCGACGGCACTTGACATGAAAATTCTATTAAAGAGATATTCCAGATATATAGTACCAATAAATCATAGTTTATCCTAAATTTTCGTGTTCATACAACTTTCCTGCTTCGGAACCTCTGACAACTTCACAGAAAAAGTCTATTTTTTATGCATGGGTGGTATGATTGCAAAAGTTTTTATATTTCTGGAGACAATTTGCTGGTAGATGTTACAGTCTTTTTCTCACAACCCAATTAGAAAAAAAAAAAATAAATTAAAAAATCTATGTGTAGAAAGAATATTCTCAAAAAAATGTCTTTTCATTCTTTCTCTGAAATCTGCTAACTACTTCACATGTGCATTCAGTCCTTCATGTGGATTTGACAGAAACAGAACTTTTAAGTGCAAACCATTTCCTCAATTGCCTTGACCAGAGATGTGACACTGGCATCATTAAGGATTCACAAACTATCCTGTACCATTTGCAGATAATACTACCCACATTAAACAATCAGACAAAACAAATCCAAGTGTTATGTAAAGACCTAATCCTATGATAACTAGCATTCTGTCTCACATTTTAAAGGCACTGATGTTGTACGGTTAAATTATGTGCTCCATAAACCTGTTTAAACTGGAGTTCTTCCATGTGGAAAATACATATTTTATTGCTGTTGGATGCTCTACCAAAAATATAACCTGTAAAAGTATCTTAGGAAACCTGACTCTGATGATGAGTAAGCTCCTGACAAGAAACACAGTGATGTGTTAATATCTGACACGATTTTAAGTAGTCCCACACCACAAAAAACATACCATATTAATACATTGAACTAAGGCCATCTCCAGAGGGAACATATTTTATCAAAATAATCCTCTTGCATGCCAAGTGTTTAATATCAAAATCACCTATGGTTAATATAATAGGATAAATATATTTACTTATTATTTAATGCTTTATCTTCTTTTAATTTTGGCATTTTTTTTTTCTTTTTGCCTTTATTTTCCCTCTCCTCTACCAGTTAAAGTACAGAAACATTCAATACAAGTCAATATGTGAACTGGTGTTTATATTTTTGTTTTGCAGAGAAGGATTTAATATAGAAATATATTCTTATGTCTTGGACAAATAACAGGGACAAGATATTAAACTGAACAGACCATGGATATTCCAAGATATTTGGCCTATGTATACAAAACAGTGTATTTTAAAAGATGTCATTTTGTGTCCTAGTACTGCTTTTAATTCCAATCTAAAATCTCTTATTATAACATTTAACTTTATAGAATCATAGGTCATTGTGATTGTTATTTTAGAAACTTATTTCCTGTTAATAATTAGGAGTCAATATGTTAATACTATTTCTAAGGAATGTATTGCCAGCAAGTAACATGGAAGCAACACAAGTCCAAAGGTCTCCAAACAAAGGAAATATTTTTAAAGTTAGAAGTTTTTGTACTTGAATTTTTTTGACTTTTTAAACAACAATCATGATTAAAAATAACATTAACAATTAATCTATGTTCATTTATTCAAGACCTCCTATATTTCAACCATTCTTAATTTGCTCTGTGATACAAAGATGAAGTTATTTGATTATGAAACAAGCATTTTAGGTCTGTAATAGTGCTGGTTTTATATGTCAAGTTAACCTTTCACCTCTAATGCATTCTTGCGTTTCCTCATCGAATTATGTAACATAGAAGGATAACTTCCTGATGTTGACAATAACTAATATATTTGGACATGATTATTTTCATAAATGCTATGATAAAACATGAATTACACAATGACAATTACACAATTACTTGACACAAAGTCAAGTAATGCTAAGAACTAATGACCAGGGAAAAAAAAAAAAATCAGAGTCAGAAGTACACAGTATTAAATACCTTTCTTCTAGTAGATAATGAGAACTGTCATTGACCTTTTTCAAGTCACTTCTCACATTTAAGGTACTTTCTTATTTAACAAGTTGGGTCAATTCACAAGATTTAATATTGACTACAATGTCTGGTTTTATTGGCAAATGAAAGATCTCTTCACTGCTAAAGCTGACAGTAAAACTGCTTGTATTCCTCCAGTTTCAGATTTCAGACCCTTCAGTTACTAGTTTTTACTACATTTATTAGACTGAATCACAGTATCTGTCTAAAACATTAATTTTATTTGAATATACAACTCTACCGCTGTTCTTAAACTGCTAAAATATTTTAAGTAAATATATAGTGTAAGACATGAAGACTTCTAACGTGGAAGCCTGGCCTTCATATGATCAATTCATTTTCTTTTTTTCTTTACTGTAATGAAAATCCTTTTAAGTGAACAAAAAAACAAAACAGATTAGCACTGAAGTACGATTTATTGACTAGATTTCTAGAAAAGCATAATTTTTTATCCCTTTCCTAAATTTTCCAGTCACCCACCACAATCATTGGTCAAATAAGGAAAAATGGATTTTGAGACAAAAGCAAATATGTTAATGCCCACCCTGTCCATAGTCCCAGAGTCTTTCAGTTCAAGGTTTTATCATTTGCAAAAGAGCATCCTAAATTAATAAACTTATCGATGAAATACTATATAATTGTGTGTGGTGTCTTGTTTGAAAAACAGATTGTACAAAAGGTGGAATAAGGAATACTTAAAGTGAAATCCAGTATTTTCCAGAAAGCACCACTGTGTAATTTTTCTGTACTTTAAGAATAAAGTCTTAATTGTTACAAGTCCTTCCTAGCATGGATGGTAATGCCATAGTGAGACTGGGCAAATGAGTAAAATTTGATGCCTGAATCTAAAGGCGAATGCTAAGTACATATTGAAGCAAAATTAAGTGGTTTTAGTATCTAATTTGAAAGCAATTCTGAGCTCCTAAAGAAGCTAATGGTCTTCATTTGGTCAACAGGAAAAAATAAAAAGAAGAGAGATGAGTCCAGAAAATGAATTTAATATTAAAGCCAGGTGCTTCAATTTAAACTGTAAGGTCTTCCTGCCAAATTACAACATTTTATTATCAAATTTAAGTTACTTTTTTTAAAATCTAGAAATCTGAATAGCTACAAGAAAAAACTCTGGTGGCAGTTTAACAAACCATGGGCAAGCTGAAGCACAATCAAAGTAATTTTTTCTAAAGGGGGAGGGATTATTTCAGAAACCTTTGGCTTAAGAGTTTTGCCACCTGTTCTTGTTAACTTGTTCCACAAATACTTTAATGTTATTTGTTCTAGTACTTCAGAGTACATATTCTTGATGTTACAATTATATGGTAATACTATCCATCTTCAGGTGCAGTAATGAGAAATACAAGACAAGATCCATGTTCTGTTTATTTTTTAAATCAACTATGATTACTGCACTTCTATTTTTGTAGGTATTTTGCTACTTCGACACAGGCAGTATTGACATTTTCTGTGGTGTAATTTCTTTAAGAAAAACTGAGGAAGAAATTGTAACAGAAACTAGAGGGCCTCAAGGAATTACATTTTTAAGTTAGGAATCTGGCATTTTGAGCAGTACTATGTACTAAAATGGCCTAATGCTATTAAATCTGAACAACTGTTTTTTCCTGGCCATCCAGCCAGTTTTTTTCCCAGTGAAGAGAGCACTGGTCAAAGCCATATGTACCCAGTTCTCCAGACATAAACCTGGGCATGTCCAGAGACCCAGCAAGGCTTAAATTAAAACCCCTCATCTATTTGTCGACTGTAGAAGGAACTTAAAACACCTCAAAGAGGTGACACAGAGCACCAGGTTCGATAGAGTTTGCCTATTCTTTGAAAACACTGAGAACATATAGTAAATATAAATGTTCTTCTTTGATTTCAGATAGGTGTTTATTAAGTATCTGGGGGCTACCATTTTCTTAACAGCACAGTGGCCAGAGCACACAGGATGGAAATGAGGCCCATGAAGGATTTTTTAACCACACTATTTCCAGCACTCCTTGCCTTGTGCCTTTGTTTTGCATAATCTTCTTGTGCATATGAAACATTAACCTAATCCTGTCCTTCTGAAAGTAAATCTCTGGTTGAGCAAGAAAGTAAGACAGCAGAGAAAATTATTTCAGTTTGTCAATTTTGGTGCTTTCTTAGGAGAAAAATGGGCATTTTGAATGCATTTACATTACTGGATTAAATATTTCTGCACAGGTAAAGGCTGGGCTCCATTAAGAAGAACATCTTTCCTACAGTGAGAGCCTGAGTGAGCTGGGATTGTTCAACCTGGAGAGGGAAGACTTGGAGGGGGGGGAATCCTATGCAGGTGTGTAAATAGGTGGTGGAGTGTAGAAAGGAAATGGTAGCCAGGCTCTTTTCAATGTTACCTACATTGACAGGACAGGACAAGAAGGCACCAATTTGAAAAACAGGACTTTCCCTCTGAACACAAGAAAAAACTTTTTACTTGAAGAGTGATCAGACAATGAAACACATCAACCAAGGTGGTTTAGGTATCTCCATCTGTGGAAGAGTTAAAAATCCATGTGGACATGCTCCTGGACAACCTACTCTATATGATCCTGCTTTAAATGACCCTGCTTGAGCTGTAAAGTTGAAGTAGATGATATCAAGGTGTCCTTTACGACCTAAAAGACTCTGTGATTCTGTGAAAGATGATATCCCCAGTTTTACCCTTTGCCAGAGAAATCCTGAATCTTAAGTCTACTTTATTTTTTTTTTTTTTTTTTTCCCCCTTGTATACTTGGGACCTTCAGTATGTTTAGTTCTTAGTAGGCACTAAGATTTGGGTTACACTTTCTGAGGGAATACCCTCACTAATCTTTTAGACACACCAGTCTTTTAAAGAAAAGCTAGAATTACCACCTGCTACAGGACACCTGGCAGCATCTACCTTTCCAAGGTTTGCAATAGAAATTAAGATGAATTCTAGTTATCTGCATATATAAAACCAGTAATAGCTTGAAGTGTATGCTATGTGCTGCCAGCTTCTCTAGGAATGCTGTGGGAGGTGGTGTCAAAGGCTTTACTGAAGTCTAGATAGACAACATCCACAGCTCCTCCCTCATCCACCCAGTGGGTCATCAAGTCTTAGAAGGAGATCAGCTTTGTCAAGCAGGACCTGCCCTTCCTGAACCCATGATAACTAGGCCTGATCCCCCAGCTGTCCTTCACTTGTCATGGGAGCGCACTCAAGATGAACCACTCTATGGTTTTCCCCAGTACTGAGGTCAGGCTGACAGGCCTGTAGCTCCGCAGATCCTCCTTCAGGCCCGTCTTGTTGATGAGTGTCATGTTGGCAAGCCTATAGTCATATGAGACCTCCCCTGTTAACCAAGACTGTTGCTAAATGATAAAGAGAGGCTTGGAGACCTCCCCGACAAGATCCCTCAGTACTCTTGGCCCCATAGACTTGTGAGTGTCCAGGTGCCATAGCAGGTCCTTAATTGCTTCCATCTCGATTATGGGAGGGTTGTTCTGCTCTCCATCCTTATGTTCTAGCTCTAGAGGCTGAATGTCCTGGGGGAAGCTGGTGTAACTATGGAAGACCAAGATGAAGAACACATTAAGTATCTCAGCCTTTTCTTTGTCCTTGGTTGCAATGTTCCC
This sequence comes from Chaetura pelagica, assembly GCF_000747805.2. Classification (NCBI taxonomy): domain Eukaryota; kingdom Metazoa; phylum Chordata; class Aves; order Apodiformes; family Apodidae; genus Chaetura; species Chaetura pelagica. The sequence continues at coordinate 195,268 of NW_009954505.1, forward strand.
CCCCCAACTCATCCAGTGAGGGACAGAGAATCTTCCTGTCTCTCTTTTTATTGTTAATGCATTTGTAAAAACTTTTTATATTGTCTCATATGACAGTGGCCAGATTAAGCCCCAGCTGGGCTTATGTTTTTCTTATTTTCTCTCTATATGACCTCACAAGATCCCTGTACTCATTTTGAGTTGCTCACTCTTTCTTCCAAAGGCAGTAAACTCTCCTTTTTTTCCCTGAGTCCCAGCAAGACCTCCCTGTTCAGCCAGGGCGGTCATCTTCCCCATTATTTTGCCTCATGATAGTCTTATTGCTGCTGCAAGAAATAACACTATCTGTGACTATTATTGTTGCTGCAACAAATATTACCATTCCAAATAACATACGCAGTGTTTTCAAGGAATTTTATGTTTCAGTGGGTCAAAAATTAATATCTTTATGGGCTTTTTTTTTTTTTTTTTTGTACAAATGCTTTTTGTGTGTGTGTCTAGAATTTAAGTTTGTTTTGTTTTGTTTTAAGAAATACATCCTTTTCGCTTACATTGATTTCTTCTTCTCAGATTAACTGTCACAGTCATATGAACAAATTTAAAATAAAATACCAAAGACTGGGATACACATACATGATACCTGACTGCAAAATGAATAATGGAAAATAAAGTTGGAAAGAACATGTGATGGTTTTCAAATCAATACCACTGGCACAAGTGTTATGGAGTACATAAAAAATAATAATTGAAAGATATATATATTTTTTAAAAAGATGAAATACCAAAATACATAAATACAATTACTAAAGTTTTGAAAGAAAAGGTTTAGAAAATGGACTTAATCACATTTTTTTTTCCCATTATCTGATTTCAGAAATTAAACTTAATAATTGATAACTTACAAAATTAATGTGTTCAACTTCTGGGTACTGGAGTGGTGACAAATGGAATAAGTTTATTTCATAACTGCTGGGTAAACATAAGTAAGACATGAAATCAGAGAATCTGTGAAATGTTTTGAACTATAATGGAATGAGGAAAAGATACTACTGAAGTAATGGCATGTGATTGTTGTCATAGACTATTATAACTGAAGGAAACAGAGCACAATTTGAGCATGTTGAATGGTTGTAACTTAATGTAATACAGCTGCATTTACAGTACCTAACGACACTGCTCCTGAGCATGAATGCTCAAAAAAAAAAAGACAACAAAGTTCCTATATCCAAGTAACAGCAAATGTGATTTGCTGTTGTCAACTTTAACATGTTTTTTTCATTCTTTTCCCAGTCCTCTGTGGACTATTGTGTCATTTTAGGCTAGCATGTTATTATACTATGTGTTTTTAACTGTGTTATTAAATTAATTAGCTGATTTTTTTAAATCTAGGTTGACTTTTTATTTGTGTTTGGATTCAGTATTAAGTTCTGTAGAAGAAACCCTATTTGTAATATCAGATGTAATTTGTCTCTTCTTAAAAGTAGTTCTTTGCATTATATTTAATCTATAACAATTTTGTATCTTACTGAAGTCAGACATTCTTCTAATGAGTTATTTATCATGGTCTACAGCTGTAGTTACCAAAGCTGTTGCCTCCCTAGTCAAGTGGAAAACCAAATTAAAATTGCACAGTTCACATTGATGAGATTCATATTCTTCTGACATAGTTTCTATTAGCAATTCAGAAACTTTATTTTCTTCCCACTCTTAATCAGTGTTCCACTGTTCAGCTGCTTAGCAACAATTCAGTACAAAAACCTTGAAGCTGCATCAGTAACACTACTTGTACCTTCACTGCTGGTGCATTCAAATACACACCCTAATGAGTTATCATTCTATAAGAGTTGTAATATTGATTTTCCCTGAGTAATCATATGTAATGATAGTATCATAGCATCATAAAGGACCTCAAGACGGGGGCCAGGGGGAGGCAGTCCCCTGCACTGTAAGTGAAGACAAAGTTTGTGATCACTGAGGAATCAAAAATCCAAACATACATAAATCCATGGGACCTGATGAGATGTATCCCAGAGTCCTGGGGGAACAGCCTGATGTAGTTGCCAAGCCACTCTCCATGATACTTGGAAAGTCATGGCAGTCAAGTGAAGTTCTGGATGACAGGGAAAAGGGAAACGCTATGCCTATTTTTAAAAAGGGTGGAAAGTAGGGCCCTGGGAACTACTGACCTGTCAGCCTCATCTCTGTGCCTGGGAAGATCATGGAACATATCCTCCAAGAAGACATGCTAAGACACAGGGAAGTGATTCAGGACAGCCAGCATAGCTTTACTGGAGGCAAATACTGCCTGAGTAACCTAGTGGCTTTCTACAATGGAGTGACTGCAGCAGTGGACAAGGGAAGACCTATGGATGTCATCTGTCTGGACTTCTGCAGGGTCTTTGACACAGTCCCCAACAACATCCTTCTCTCTAAATTGAAGAGACAGGGGTTTGAGGGGTGGACTCTTTGGTGGATAACAAAGTGGCTGGGTGCTCACATCCAGAGGGTAAGGGTCAATGGCTTGATATCCAGATGGAGAGGGGTGAGAAGTAGTGTCCCTCAGGGATCTGTACTGGGACCAGTGCTGTTTAATATCTACATTGGCAACAAAGACAGTGGGTTCAAGGGCACCCTCAGCAAGTTTGCAGGTAACACCAAGCTGACTGGTGTGGTTGCCATACCAGAGGGATGGGATGCCATCCAGGAGCTGGATAAGCTAGAAGAGTGGGCCTATGTGGATCTCATGAGGTTCAACAAGGCCAAGTATAAATTTCTGTACATTGGAAGGGGCAATCCTCACTATCAGTACAGGCTGGTGGTTGATGTGATTGAGAGCAGTCCTGCAGAAAGAGATCTGGGAGTACTAGTGGATGAAAAGTTGGACATAAGCAAACAATATGCACTTTCAGCCCAGAGAGCCAGTAGTATCCTAGGCTTCATAAAAACAAAGCACAACCCCACCTGGAGTACTATATCCAATTCTGGAGCCCTCAACACAAGAGGGACATGAACCTATTAGAAGTCCAGACAAGGGCCACAAAAGAGATCAGAGGGCTGGAGTACCTCTCCTATGAAGACAGGCTGAAGGAGCTGGGGTTGTTCAGAATGGAGAGGAGAAGGCTCCAGGGAGACCTTATAGCCACCTTCCAGTACATAAAGAGGTCTATAGGAAAGCTGGAGAGGGACATTTACAAGGGCCTGTAGTGATAGGATGAGGGGCAATGGTCTTAAACTAGAGCAGGGTACATTCAGATTGGATATTAGGAAGAAGTTCTTTACAATGAGGTGGTGAAGCACTAGACCAGGTTACCCAGAGAGGTGCTGGAATCCCCATCCGTGGAGACTTTCAATGTCAGGCTTTACAAGGCTGTGAACAACCTGGTCTAGTTAAAAAGGTCCCTGAGAACTGCAAGGGGGGGCTGGACTACATGACCTTTAAAGGTCCCTTCTTACCCCACACATTCTATAATTCCATGATCATTGCATTTTTTTCAGATAGAAGAGGCAGACAACCAATCACATAGGATTAAACAGAAGGTAAGAAGCATTAGAACTGGCTGACATAACACATCCACTCACTCATCAAGTCACAGGGTCACTGGGAATATAGTTTTGATTACATTGGAATGGAGCTTCCCGCTTTAAAACACTAGAATGCTTCCACTTCATAAAGCATTCCTAACTGTGAATAGGGAAGAGGGTATACTTTTTCTTTAAGACAGGATCTGGGAAATTAAGTGTCTATTTTTTGAAGAGGATTCACATGGAAAGAAACTCATTACAGGACAAGAAGAATGTCAAGATTCTTTAACCATATAGTGTAAATGTGCATCCCAAGACATATATTAAATTTGCTACAAGACTGTAACTTTTTTTCTTTCTTATGGACCTTTAAAAATTAAGTTTATTTAGTTATTTTCATTATTTTGATAAAACTAATCTGAAGATCTACATTCTAGGTAAATTAGAGGGAAATTTATAAACATGCACAGTAGCAACCAAAGAAACCCAACCAAATTAATTTGCATTGCATTTATGTTTGGCAACAATTAAAAAAAATACATGGTCATTGGAGATTATATGGTTTTGCTTTCTGAGAACACTACTGGCTGCAAAAAATCCCTGTTAATTGCTATAGGAAACTCTGGATATGACCATATAGTAACAACCTTGTGCAATCACTTTATTATCAAATACCTTATCTGGAAGTCTAATCTCTGTGAAAGAACTTAAAAATTTAAGTATATTTTTTTCAGAAAATAAAAAGTATACTTGAGCTGCCTTTTGTTCAAACCATTATTGTATGGACAAAATAATATAGGAGGAATTCTAATTACTAGCTGACACCAAAAAATGTTTCGCAAGGTGTCAACAAATCTGTACTTCAGTGAAGATGACAGAAATGAAAACACTGGAGAGTTCTAGGATAACAACAAAAATTGCAGTCTTTTTTCCCCTCTCTTTTATAAAAGGTAATGCTATATACAAGAGGAAAAAGAACAAGTGGGTGATAAAAAAAAAATAAAATAGTACAAATAACTTCTATGGAGTTTTTTCTGTTTAAGAAGCGTATTCAGGTTAATATCTTACTATCACTCTCTAGGAAGTAACGTCTTTCAGTAGTTAAAGTTTTGTCTGACAGTGATGACACATTATCAAGCAATCACTCTTAGCTTTTACTGAGTGTGCAGACATGATTTTTCTTTTTAGTATAGTCTTACTTGGTCAGCTACCAAAGGAGAAGGGGATAATAAACACAATCTGTCATGCTCTGATGACAGGGCGATACTTTTAGTAGATTGGAAATGATAATTTCATACTTGCTTCTTTTGCTTCCAACTAGAACTGCTACATTATGGATAACAATTCCTCTCCCCTCAAAAAAAAAAACTAAAAAAGAATTAATAACAAATAGATTGTTAAGTCCTGTTAATATTTATATGCAGAGTTACTTTTTCATAGTCATGATATTTAGGTGCCCACATGGAAGATTCATTTCAATGGAGACAGTATTTGATAAATTAGATATGAGCTACTAACTCTATTCCAGTTCAAAATACTATATTTTTGTCATTATTTGAAATCTTTATGCAAAGAAGGAAAACATCAGAGGTTGTTCCAGACATTCCTGATTTTGTTGTAATTTCCTAGATGGTTTCTATTTTAAAAATTAGATGTATTTTGCTTTTTAAGAAGCTTTTTATATAAGATGCGTATTAAATTTAAAATTATTAACTTCTGGGGTACTAAGCTTCCATGTAAAACAATCCGTATACAGAAGCATAACTAGGCTTAAGATCTGAATTCTTCAGGGAGAAAAAAAAAAAAAAAAAGTGAGTAAGTGTATTTCCATTAAGGGATCAGTTTGCTTTATCTCTGAATTTATTTCAGTCTATTGAACTGTTCCTCAGCACTAAGCCTACCTTATTTCTAGAGCACATTGGTAACAACAGACAGCCTTAACTGTATCAGTTTTTTACCTTACAGACATGAGCATTTTCTGAGATGCTTTTTCTGCCTGATTCTTCAAGCGGAACAAGAACTGATGTGGAACTCCAGAAGAGCAAGAAAAAATGGTATGGAGGCTGCCCCTGATGCATTTAGACTCTCAGTTAGGGTATTGTAACACATTTCCATCGTTAATTAAAATTCTGTCTAATGTCTTGCAAATAATTTGGCTAAACTTACAGATGGAAGTCTTTGCATCCTGACTGGGACATTATCTTTGGCTAATGAACATTTCAATGAGTAGGGTTTCAAAATTCTACCAAACACATTTTAATCTTTATTGTTTTGTGATTTTTTGGTTTATCATCTCAGAAAATGTGTGGTATTTTCCTAGTGATAATCCCTAGTTAAAGAATGTACAGATAAAAAAACCCCAAACAAACAAACTCAGAAACTTGCTTGAAAACTGGAGAAACACTTTTAATAGGAAAAAACAATTGATCAAGCTTCTGAGAATTTTCCAGTAAGATACTGGATACTCAATATACAAACTACAGGTTTTTATTGCTATAAATGATGTAAATTATACATGAGTTTTTTCTCTTTTGTTTTTTCTTCCCTTTGTTTCCTCTAAATGTGAATCATCAGAAGAAAAGGCAAAAGAGCCTTTGAAGTCTTAGGGAGATGCATGCCCAAGGAAAAAAGGTGATAATGTAATTGTAGAAAATACAAAGTTTTATGTTTCCTAATCCATTTGATCAAATAATAATTAAAAAAAGCTAAATTTGTAGTTCAAGGAGGTAATTTTGTATCCTGTTATAACAGAACAGTTTTCTGTTTGTTGTAATGAAAACTTGCTAATTTTCTTAAGATTTTTTTGTTCGGTAAGAAATAATGTGTTTTTTTTCATAAAAAGCTCAATATTATTTTTATCTGAGTTATCTTTCTTCTGAGTCAGACTTCTAGCCAAGGGGTTCTGACAATGCTAATTCCTTTTTTTGTCAATCATGTCACTGCTCCATTTTATCTAAAATAGGCCAAGTACATAATTACAGCTACTTGTCTGAAGTGCTCCATTAAGGATACCATTGGGGGGGGAGGGGGGGGTGCGGGGTGTGGAGCAGAGGAAGCAAAGAGGTGTGGTTTGGTCCTATGAGTAAAATGTATACTTGCCTGACCTATTTATGTCTGTGTGAAATAAGATTTGAAGAACCTGGTGGATACTCACATGATTCTTTAGAAACTGAGATACTGATACCCTTTTTGCTGGTATCTCAAAAAAACCCCAAAAAAACCCCCAAACAAACAAAAAAAGAACAAAAAAACCAAAACAAAACCCAACAAACAAACAAACAAACAAAACAAAAAACCCACAAGTAGAATAGCAGGGTACAATTCAGAATTATGTTATTTTAGATAACATTATTGTTTTAGAAAGAGAGAGATGTTATTCTGTATCCCTTAGAATTGTACTCTTGCACTTCAAAATAGTGTAAGCATAGATACTTTGTGAAGATGTTTTAGTTGTCAATCCTGCTAAAAGGCTAATTTCACTATGAAACAGGGATCACATACAATTAAAACTCAGTGTTTATAATTTTGCTACCAAGACTGTTGGTAAAAGTAAAGAAAGGAGGGAATTATTGGGAGGAGATGGGAGAGGGAAGGAGGAAAACAGAGAGGATGGCAGGAAAATGTTTATACATCGTAACAGAAAAAAACCCAACAACAACAGATGCCTTCAAACCTGGCAAAGACATAGCTAAACACATGAATATTCTGCTTTGAACACGTCTGGTGAACTTGAACTCTTTTTGACTGGTTCCTCTGAGCAAATTTAGAAGAGGCGGTATTATATTTTTCATTTGTCTGCTCTAGAACTTTACAGATGGATGCTTGGTGCCTGCTGCCTGAGAAGGAGGATGGTGGGTGGTGCTCCTTGATGTACCAACAAGGGTAGGTATTAAAAGACACCTATCCTACTATGTCTATTCCTCAAATGAAAGTGTTGTTGGATACAATATTCAAAAAGACAGGAAGTCTTGTACCTCAAGGGGGAAAAAAAAACCCCAAAAACACACAAGCAAGAAACCTCAAAAAAAAACAACAAACCCTTGCTGATTTTCAGCCTTCCCTTTTCCCTGTAGATTTCTGAGAAAAGCAGAAACATGAGTACTGTTCATACAGCTGTTCATGCTGCTAAGAGTTCATGGCAAAGAACGCACAATTATCAGAAAAAAACCACAATGAAACAAAAAAGAAATAAATTGGCAAATAAAAAAAGAAGATGAGAAGGTGAAGGAAACATCAATATAATGGCTTCAGTGCTGAGTAGAGATCATATAGTAATGCCTGTTTCCATGATTTGCTGAGAACACATTAGAACTGAGACTGACCAACTGTCATTAAACTGGAGTGTATCACCAGATTAACAAGAGGCAAAATTCAGTACTGGTCTAGGCACAGGATCAATATCTTTGAAATCTTACAGAAAAACACATTATGGAATTCAGGTTAATTTAATATGGAATTATTTTGTCTCAAGCAGTAATGACAGCAACTGAAAATAGCCATGCTTTAATTCGGTAGCACACAGTGGTTTTTTAAGTGCCTTTTCACCAATGCTGCTGCTTAGTATTCCTGTGCCAGCAGCAGGATTCTGAATTCACCTCTTGGCCTCTTAACAGTGAACAACGGTGAACAGTGAACTTTTCGTGAACAATGGCAACAGCTAAAAAGTCTTCTTGACCATCATAGCACCCTACAAAACCTTGCCATGCTGGGTATTAATTGTACTTTATAGGATGAATAAATAACAAATGGAAGATACCCATGTGGTATAATCTTAAACCACAATGTCGAGGTTTATTTTATTTGGGATTTTTTGAATGGGGTTTTAGAGAGGTACAATGGAAATCATGTTTATTGTTTAATGATGCCTGAATTTCATCAAACTTTTGTTTCAAATTCTCCTGTTTTTACTAATTTGATTACTGTACAGTAGCTCTGTTGGCTTTTCAAATCTACTAGTGGAGAGGCCAAGTTTTACACCCCTCCCCACTTCTTCCTTTTTCTTTCCCCAGGAATTAAAAAAGCTGAAAAACTTCTGTACACAACTTATGTTTGCATTGAGTTGATAGCAAGTTGAATAGAAACTTTCTGAAAAACACAAGGTTATTTATCTCATTGTGAACTCTGCATATCTTTCAGTACCTGCATGGGTAGATGGAAATATATTGTTTGAAAGAAAGAAGCCCAGTAGATACTATTTAAATACCCACACGATTAGAGATGGAAGAAATAATTGCTTCAGACCCTTTTCCACAGCAGTAAATTAAAAATTAAAGCATTGATATTACTTACCTTTTCTTTATTAAAACTTTCCTCATTTATTAATTTCTCTTCTTCATGCCCTGCCTATTTTTACTTCATGGATAGTTCAGGTTTTGAGTTATAAAAGGAGAATAATTTGGAAACAATGAGAACTGGACAAAGCAAACATAGACATGTTGTGGAGATGAACAGACAAGAAATATGACTGTATATTCTACAGCATATCCAGCTTCTGCTGTAATTCCCTCCCTCTCCATCCACTAACAGCTCTTTTGTAGTACCTGAGTACTTATGGAAGCCAACAGTAAAACAGAACTAAATTTCTTGTCTCAGAAGGTGAAACCGGAAGATAAAAACTGTGCAGTAGCCTGCCATCCCAATTGCCTAGCTCCCAATTTTTTTTCAGTTATTTAATTATTTTTAATTTTGCAAAAGAAAATTCCTTAAGCCCAGGTGTTGTTTAATATTAATATTCAGTTCACCACTGAATCTTACCCCCCATGGTCTTCAAATTCAGAGAGGTCTAGATGTTTAGCTCTGTTATCCTCCCATGAAAACAATCAGGAGAAAATACTAAACTCCTGGTTAAAAAAAGTTTTCTCTTTGACTACTAACAGAAAAATGTTACCATTTTTTCCTTTTATTTATCATTCAGAAAAACGGAGCTGACTTTCCCTGTCAAGAAAAAGAAACAGTAATCTAAAAAAAAAGAAAAGAAAAATAAGCTCATGTTATCCTCCTTTAGGGGGTACCCCAGCCTTATTTTTTACTGTCATCTACTGAAGGCCTTCAGCAAATTTCTCCAGAGCCTTTTTAGAAAAGTACTAAAAAGTACTAGTCTTGGCTTGTTCTGTCACTTGTATGAATTCACTTGTTATTTTATTTCTTTTTTAAACTTTTGTATTATAGCTTTTGTTTCAGCCTGCGTCAAGAGAGGGGAAGGAAGAAGAGATAAGAGCTTTGGTTGCGAGTCTGTTGACTACTGTGAGGCTTGAATTCAATGCATGAGGGTGGTCTTTAAGAGTATACCTGGGCTGATTAATGTTTTTCTGACTGTACCGCACCTAAAAAACTCAACAGGAAATTAAGTAGAACAGGTGTTTTTTCACTCCGAAATTTCAGGTGAGAACTAAAGCACAAGATAAAGTTGGAAATGTTAATTTAGCTGACCCTAGGAAAAACATAGAAATCTAAACATAGGTTACAAATAGAAACCAGAATATTTCATTCAATATCTGCATATGAATATAAAAAAATGTTTTAGGTGATAAAAATAATGAATGCTGCAAATGTGATTTTAGTCTCTCTTTGCCAGGACTTTTATAACAAAATTAGTAGTTCTATTATTCATATGGATATCCATTCAGTAAATAATTTTCAATAAGATTTGACTCTACCTTTGTGACCCTGATGAAAAATGGAAAAAAAAATTAATTCTTATGAAAATACATCAGATATTATTCCAACTAAAACAATTCTGTGATTCTTTAAAGGAGAAAATTAGCAAGGAAAAATACAACCCCAAATACATAAATTTAATTTCAAACAAAAACTTCCCTTAAATATTTTCTGTATCTAAGAATAGAAGTAGAAATAATTTTTGTTACAGCTCACAACAAAAAGATAAAATTCAGGAAACTTAAAACTGCTACCCAATCAAAAATATTTTAACTTTGTAATGCGAAAGTAATATTTATTGGAAATTGCTATTTTTTATAAATCAGATAAAAATCTTAAAATTGCTACAATCATATTTAGTTATAAAAAGTAAATTTATAGTGGAATAGGAGTTAATTGTACAATGCAAATGAGTTACACTGGAATACTAAGTGGAGAATAGCTGCAGAAAAGCTGCAAGCAGCAGAAATATAAAACAAAAAAAAATAGAGTCACATAGTGTTGAGAGTTAACAGGATACTCTTACAACAAGCAGCATTTGCTTAGAATGTAAAAAACTAGGTGAATGATATAAAATTTGCAGGGGAAATTGCTCTATTTTACTTGTCTTTAAATACAGCATTCATTTGAATGCAGAAAAATAAAAGAGAAAAAAATCATAAATATACATATACCTAGGTGTACCAGGGAGACTTGAGCAGTAAGACAAGATAGGAGATTTAGAAAACACAATTTGTGAAGAAGGATGAAAGGAATTTGAGTGCTTAAATAAAGTGAAGACTGGGAAATTTATGAAGAAAATAATGACTAGTTCTCTTTGCCCACCAAAGTCAGATAAGAGGACAGCAGAGGTAAGGGTCCCATAGCACAGAACTGTGCTACAGAATCACAGAATTGTTGGAGTTGGAAGAGGCCTCTAGAGATCATCCAGTCCAACTCCCCTACTAAAGCAGGACCTCATAGCGCACATTACTCAGGGCTACATCCAAGTGCAGGAGACTCCACAAGCTCCCTGGGCAGCCTGTCCAGTGCTCCTGTCACCTTCACCATAAAGCAGGTTTTTCCTGATGTTTAAATGGAATTTCCTGTGTTCCATTTTGTGCCTGTTGCCCCTCATCCTGTCACTGGGAACTACTAAAAAGAGTCTGTCTCCATCCACCCTTTACATATTTATAGGAATTAATAAAGTTTCTCCTCAGCCTACTCTTCTCCAGGCTAAAGAGTCCCACCTCTCTCAGTCTTTCCTCATGAGAGGGATGCTCCGATCCCCCAGTTATCTTTGTTGCCCATCACTGGACTCTCTCTAGTAGTTCCCTGTCTCTCTTGAACTGGGGAGCTATGAACTGGACACAATAACGCAGCTGAGTCCTCATCAGGGCAGAGTAGAGGGAGAGAATGACCTCTCTCGACCTACTGGCTGCACTCTTCTTTATGCAACCTAGGATTACATTGGCCTTTTTGGCAACAAGGACACATTGCTCGCTCATGGATAATTTACTGGCTACCAGGACTACCCTCCTCAGAAAAGCTTTCCAGCAGGCCCACACCTAACATATGTTTCTGGTGTCCTTCAGGGGGACTGAATCTGTTAACTAAAGGTAGAAATTGCTACCCATAGAGTCTGTCCTTAGTCTGCCTTAGTAGAGTATGAGGATATAAACTTGTTATAAATAATTTCTGTGAGAATTTCAAGACTAAGGGAGTCAGAAGGAAGCAAGGAAGAAGGAATGCTACTAAAACAATTGACTAGCTACTATTCTGAGCCAGCCACATTGTGTACTATAACCTAGCCCTTTTTTCTTAGGACTCCTACATAGATTTTATGTAGTCTTCATAATGTAAAACAAACAAATTAAAAACAAACCAAGACCAACAAAAACGAATGAACAAGCAAACAACAACCAAAAAATGAACCATCCAAAAAAACCCCACAATCAACCAAATGAAAAAAACCCAAAAACTGAAAGCCAAAACCAAACAGAAAGCAGCTTAGGAAGCAGGTATTGCAATTCAGAAGTCCTAGTTTGTAGATAAATAAGTTAACAACAACAACAAAAAATCATATTTACACATATCTATTCTCTTTCTGGATCCATGATATTTGTACAGCTTCAGCAGAGCAACCCACAAGATGCCTTAATTTCTAAATTAGAATACAAATTAGAGCATGACCTATTCTGATTCCCTAATGCTACAGAGAGCAAAAAAGATCCTTTTATTTTCTATTAGTTCTACAATTATAGTATCTTATGAAAAGTAAAAGCTTAGTTAAAACACAGTCATTGCAAGGCTTTGAGTTTGTTTGCAATTCTCAGTAGTCAAGTCCTTCTGCTTGAGACCTTTAGAAGTGTCTGTATTATTTCTGTTCTTTTTCAGTAACTCTATGCTATGAGTCTTCTCTAGTCAACATGTAGAAATTAGGTTTTGTTCACAGGTGCTATCAAAGCTTCAGAAACCTGCTCGATTGAAACCACTGAGGAGTCAGTAGCCAAGAAGAGCTGGACCAATGTAGTTTTCTTATTTAATGTATTTATAGGAGCTTGTTCTGAAACACTGATATAGCAAACAAGGTGAGTAATAACATGTAGATTGAAACTTTGCAGTTTAGATTTTGTAGGCTTTTTAAAAGCTCTTTAAAGAATAAAATTCCTTATATTCAACACGCTGGAAATTATGGGCATATGGCATCCCATCATGAGCAAATAAAAAAAACCAAACAAACTCTTTTACCAGTAATCAGGAGAAGAGCTACAGTATGGTTTTTTTTGTTTTCCTTCTTCAACATTATCTTGAACTTCATGTTAGTAGGTAGTAAAGACTCTGAGTTGTAGAGATGAGTCGTTAATTAGGACCTGTTAGACAGAAGGCTGGAACAGGTGCTGCTTGCACCATTCATTTGGGGAGGTACAAGTGTAAAAAAGAATAGCTGCAGATTTCAGGTATTTGTGTTCTGTAACTACATGAAATATATGATGTGTTCTATTTCTGCCCTATGCTATTGTCTCACTACAATAATTTGCAATCCTGACTATGTTTTGTGCTAAAAATAACAAGTCCCAGGACAGACAAAGCCTGTAGAGAGACGATAATTGGTTAGATCTTATTATTACATTAAAATGTTAAAATTCACCTAGTTACCCAGAGTACTTGACTCGATTATTTATCCCATTAACCTGAGGCTAAAGATGCTGCATGTGATACCAGTTTCTCTAGAGGTTAATCACAATGGATCTTTTTCAAGGTTAAAAGCTTGTTAAAGGACAGACTGCAGAAATGACATTTTTAGTAACAGCCTGTCACTTTTTTTGTTGTTTTAAAATTAATTTTAAATTTCAGAATATGCTATTAAAAACTAACATCTTCATAATGTGTTCTGTTCTAAGTATTTTTAAATGCTTGACAGTATGAGTTCACCAAGGAAGATTTAATCAGTGAAGGTGAAAAACCAGTGGGAATGTTCAGAGGGTTTGTTGTGAGGTCCTGGTGTTACCCCTTGACTGTTTTGTAAAAATTTTGTCTGCCTGGTCACATGATAAATTTGGTTTACCAAAATTCTAATCTTATGTGGTCCAAGCTTTTCCAGCATTGGCTAACATATGTTATCTTTCATAACTTATAGATTGCTGTGAAAACAAGCACTGGTTGCTAAGAAGAGTTAAAAAATACAGGGATGAGAATGTTTTTGCTCAGAATTTAGGAAACACACTTGTCTCTAGTTGTATAGGAAATAATATTTTTCCACTTTCCTGCCTATTTTCTGCATCTACAAGTAACAAATAAATGCTATTAGGATTAGCTGTGCAGTTAAGAATTTCCTCCACAGCCTTCTTCTCTTGCTAAATAATTCAAGTTTCTTTATTTAACAAAGCTTTTCTTGTATTATAGAAATTGTTCCAGTAATTGATAACCTGATTAAATTAGCCTCCTCTAATTTGTTTATAACATGGACAAGAAAGGTGGCTGTTAGGCTATGGTGAGAAAAGGCTGATTCCTGTGCATCCTGACAGGGATGGAGGGAGGACCCACAGCCCCCCAGGGAGGTGCCACAGGAGCCCTGGGGAGTCCCCTGGAAGGGCCATACCCACCTGGATGCACAAGCAGGAGGAGAGACTCCTTGGATCAAGTTGGGCACCCTGTGGGAAAGTGGGACAGAATGAGCTCACAGAGTGTGAGGAGAGGCTGGCCAGTCCCTGTGAAAAATCTCTGTGCTGGCGACTGTAGCTTTTTCTGTCTCCTCTAACTAAACTAATTTTTAGGTGGTGCTCCTGGGTGAGGGGCAGGAAAGCAAATGCACCTAAGGAGAGGGAAACTATTTTCCTTTCCAATTGGAAATAATTATTCTGACCAGATATTTCAAAATAATTAACTTACTTTCCTTCTAAAGATGTAAGGATATTTTAATGTGAAAAAACCACACCTTTTTCTTTATGTAAAAATCACTTATAAAGTATTTCTCTTGTATCGTAATAACCATAATAGTATCTTACATGCTGCCTTCTTTGTTAATGCTGCAGTGGCAAAGAAAGCCATAAGGATGCTGAGCTGCATCAACAAGGGCACCACCAGCAGAGATAAAGCACCACTCTACTTGGTGCTTGTCAGACCACACCTGGAGTATTGTGTTCAGTTTTGGTCCCTGCTCTCCAAAAAGGATGTAGACAGGCTGGAGAAAGTCCAGAGAATGGCCATAAGGACTGGAGGACCTGCCGTATGAGAATAGGCAGAGCAAACTGGGTTTGTTCAACCTTGAGAAGAGAAGGCTTCAGGGAGACCTTATTACCATGTTCCAGTACTTAAAGGGTGGCTACTAAGAAGATGGAGACTCCCTATTTACAAGGAGTCACATGGAAAAGACAAGGGGTAATGGGCACAAGTTGCTCCTGGGGAGATTCCGATTGGACACAAGAGGCAATTTTTTCACCGTGAGGACAGTCAAACATTGAATAGTCTCCCAAGGGAAGTGGTAGATTCCCCCACATTGGACAGTTTTCAATCTCAGCTTGACAGGGTGCTGAGCCTTGTAATACAAACTAGAGTAGTACCTAAAATATTTCAGACCAGATGATCCTTGAGGTCCCTTCCAACCTGGCATTCTATGATTCTGTGAAGGTTCTAACAGCTTAGAGATACAATAGAAAGGGATTTTGAATCTCATTGTGAAATAAAATTCAGTATTCAAGAACTACAAATAAATAATACAAGTACTTTTTAAAAGTGATGATATTTTATGTGACAGTGAATGCAAAAACATTTTAAGAACTTCAAATAGTATTTGCTTGCCCAATCTCATTTTAATTTTTGAACAACTGAATCCATTGATCATTGTATTTTTCAACCAGCATGGAGTGGTTGCTAATTCATCAAATTAAGGCTGTAGATTCCACTTTGAAAAAAAAGGTAATTTATTAATTTTTAATATAAAATTATATGATCTATAGTATTTGTTCAAAGGCAGTCAGAACCTTATCCAAAACACTGATGATGATGAAGGCAAGTTACTGTATCAGTTAATTTTAGAAGGTTTTCAAGCAAGCCCCCAAGAGCAAGAAATGACTGGAAGCGTCTAACTGAAATATGAGACGCACATCCCTGAAAGATGTATTATGAAGTCTGAATAGGACTTAAAAACTTACAGTGCTTTAGGTGGGGCCTATTTCTCTCAAAAGTTATTTTGGGACTGAATTTGAAGGCATTGTAAAGTGTCTGAATAAAAGAGGTAACTGTTACATCTAAGAAACAGACTTTTGTATCTACAAGATAAATGTTGGAAATTGCAGGGTGAGATTCAGCTCTGCATTCAGACATGTAAACATGAACTTAGAATCATAGAGCGGTTTGAATCTCAGAACAGTCCCAAGCCTTCTGACATGGGCAGGGACAACTTGGTCAGGGTGAGGTGGGTGACCCTTTTATAGTGAGCAGAGAAATTGTCACTGCTATCAGAAGGGTGGAATCTGCTTTCCTAAATTTAATCACATTCTTGGACTCCTGAAAAACTCCTCCTACAGAAAATGTGTCCTGTGGGTCATGTATTACATCTGCCAATGGTCACTTTACTTGCTGCTCTTCTGGAACATTCCCTGTATTTATGCAGCAACATCAGACTCTGGTTGGAATTTAGGGATCTTTCAAGATACCTAAATGTAGGTGACAGCTAGAAGATGAGTTGAGTAGGGATCTGGACTCCATAACTGTATTCAACACTGTTATCATTTGAGATCTCCCTGGGAGCTTAGGCAAGTTTTACAAGTGATCTACCAGCCTGAAAGAAATGTTAATACTGGGCAATGTGTTCTGTTTGAATGTAGTTATTTGCCTGTTTCATGAATGAGTGACTCACTCCAGGGTGTGGTTCCTGCTGTTTATTTCCTTTTTACAACATAGATCCAGAACTGCTGTCTGTGCAATGGCTAAGCATCAAATGGGAGGAATGGACACAAAACTCATGATATGATAAAAAGATCACTAAGTTTCACTTAGGTTTATGTTATACTGAATAAAAATTCTGGTTATCAGGGCTTAATATAAGTAATAAAAAAAATGGAAGAAATCCATTGTTTTTTACAGGTGTATATGATTCATGACACCAAATATACATGGTGCAATGATCAAAATGTGATAGTGAGGATATTTGTCCAAACAATTTTACATAAAGTGGATGTTAAAGTATTTAATTGAATGTCTAAAATTTTCTGGGAAATACACTCAGGTAAAACCCCAATTTGTTATATTAGTGAAAAGGAAAATATAACACATGGGGAAATTTCCGTGTATTAAAACTTCAAATACAAAGTTCTGTATTTATTATTCTGGATAGACACTCTGCTAAGACTGGAAAGATGCTGAAGCTGGAAGCTCATTAATATGTGATCTGAACCCAAACTGCCATTCTTAAAAAGGGAGTCAGTCTGCCTGCTGATACTGCCTCAGAATAGATACAGCTGATTAACCTAGCTTGCATGTAGCATTACTCTGCCAGTGCACTTAATGAAGTTGGCTGAAAAAGTAGTATTTTTCATTCTGGGAAAGCTAATACTTACAAAACAAAGAAGCTCAGGCTCCAGGAGGTTTCTGTAGTACGGTACACTTGAACTAAACATGTGGCAAAAGAAATGGTGTGTCATTAAAATTTAGAGACTGCAATTTGTAAATTGTAATTTACACAAACCATCTAACTGGAAGAAAATGAAAGAATTTCAAAACTAACTTCTTTTATACTTCTAAAAATCATAAGCTAGATACTATTATTTTTAAATGAAAATGCTTCAGAGTATTACTAAAAATCTGGAACCAACTTACTTTTATTTTTATTTTAATATTAATAAATCTATCTTTTTATTACTTTCAGTCATAAATAAGACAGTTACTGTTTGTTGATTTATTTAAATAATTTTTATTTTGGTGATGTTTTATTTTTACAAAGAAGTTCCATGCTTAAAATGTTTATCTGTTTTAATGCCAAATAAAACCATTATTTTGTTTGACAGTAACACAAGTTCCAAACACATTTATAGGTAAATTTCCTATGCCTAGTTAAACCAAACTCATCTACTTGCTTATTAAACATGGGAAGAAAGCTGAAATTCTTTAGTCTGTCAAGATTTCTATCTGGAAATAGCATGTCCCTTGATCCATTTCCAAAATATCTTCCATGTTTTGGCACCAATAAACACATCTCTACAGCTCACATTGAACTAGAAAGATAGCCCTGAGCAGAACAACTATTTCCAGTAGCACCTCTCATTAAAATTGGTGCTTAGACAATTACAACAACAACAAAAACAAAGACATAATGAAGAAAGAAATAACTCCAAGGCAAAGAAAATGTGATAGCATGGAAAAAGGAGTATGAGGAATAAAAAAATAAATATATTTTGAGTGTTATTCTAATGTTAACATCAGAAATAAGGAAGGAAAGAATAGGAGGGATAAAATGATCTGTCACTCTGGTCAAGCTCTTCTGTTGCATGTACTGCATGTAACAGTACTCAGATGAGGTCCACAGACCAGTTTGTCTAGCTGGGATTCATCTGATTTAGGCAACAACAAAAGTGTGATCATCAATGCTGTTCTGTAAATATTCACTACTAACTTTTTCTCCTCTGTGCAATAAGCTAATAAATGAAATTAACGCTTCATAAGCACTTACTTCGTTTTCAAAAATATATTTCAAATTATTTTAACTTACACTCTTCTCTCATTTTCCTGGCTTTCTAATGCTTGCTTTGTGGATTATTTTAACATTCCTGTAGTTTCTACATCTTTGGATACCACTAACCCAACCACAGCACTTAAACTTTTTCTTATCAATTAAAGTATACTGGGTTTACATAAAAAAGCAAAAGTTTGTGCAGTATATGTACTCAGATTTGTCTGCCAATGTTTTCCAGCAACCTTAATGGCATCAGAAAAACAGAGAAACAATGCTAGAAGTGGCTGGATATATCTATGATAAACTCAATAAAATACTAATAATTTTGACTATTAAATCTAACATGGACATAACTGGTGTTTATGCTTAAAAAAGTTTAAAAATAATAAAATGAAAAGTAACATTTTCACAACCCTTTGTTTATTTTTTTTAAAGTAAATTTCTGTATTTGGAATAAAATGTATCTCACATTTAATTACATTCCTATCCCCCCCCCATACATTAATAAATAAATGCACTAAATTGACTGAGAACATTTTGAAATTAACTCCAAGAATCTGTACCACTACTAAAATACGTGACACATTTTAGATCAGGGATCCTTATTTAACATTTTTATTGAGCGAAAACCTCATATGACAATCACTCTCATCTTTAGGTAATGTGGTAGCACACTTAGAAGATGCCTTCTTGTATAAAACATTTATAATATATAAAGCTTTAAATAGTGCTATACATACATAGGCTGAGCATTCTGATATTCCCCTTACACATTATAAGAGCTCTGGGCAGAGAACTGTAAAAGGTGCTAATAAATCAGAAAACAAACACTGAGAAGGTCACAAAAGTACATTTTACAACTGTGTTTGCTAAAACATATGAGGCAGTAAAATTTGAATTCTACATTCTTATGACAATGCCTGTAATGAGAACAGAAAATACTGTGGCCTATTCTATTCTATTCTCCTGACAATTTAAATATGTAACTGTAACTTAGTTGTTATTGTGCACTTCTCCAATTCCATAAATACGGAAGGTCATAAAGACAGTGAAAATACATTACAGAATTTAAACCCCTGACATTTTCCTAAACTGGCAGACTAAGAGAATACATAAATAACATGATATTACTCTTCTCAGAGGAAGGAATCTGGAATAATATTTAACCTCTCCCTCAGTTATTTTTTACTTTTTCATTTCTCTATTCTTTCAGATCATGTTACCCAAACATGCAGTTTCTTCAGCATTTTTATATGAAAATATAAAAATTAACATAACTTTTCTGTGGTGATTCTTTTTACATCCTAAGGCCAGAACTCAAAATGTTAGATGTGTTGTTGTTTTAATAAAGGACACACTTTGTTTACCCTACCTTGAAAATATTTTAAAAGTAGACGTTAAATCTAGGCTTCTAAATCTTAAATGAACTAGTATAAACTCCCTAAATGAATACTTTGAAAATTAGTCTTTTCTACTAATATGTTTCTTTACTTCTGAGGTAACTTTAATTGAGTTTCTTATAGCTGGACATCTATAAACTTTGAGTTATTTTTTGTGCTATCTATTACCAACATCATGGATTCATGCCTTCACATAATGACACTAAATAAACAGGTGTCAGTTACAGTCCCTACAGATCTTACACTACAGATCCACTTTTTCTAGATTATACAAGTTCAGCAAAAATCACTCCTCCAAGATATGATCTTGTCCATCACCACTGCTCTTGGGTCTCTCTCTCAGTAAGTATGGGCCACTTCTGAACAGGGATGTTGCTGTATGTTTATGAATAATGAAATGTGTCTGCAGAGAGCAGTTATTGCTATCCAGCTGTTTACAAGACAGGGTCTGACCTGCAGAGGTTGCTAGATTCTGATTACTGTTATTGTGGAGCTACATAATTTTAAGATAAATATAAATGAGTTATAAAGCTATATGTAGCCAAGCAGAAATGTGACTCCTCTCTAAGCCAAGTTCTTTGTACCTCATTGACATTTTAACTACAGCTCTTCTCTCTGAATTGCATGGCTGAATTATTTTTTGTGACCTAGGTTCTCATCTATTCTGAAATGGATTTTTTCTGCATATTTTCTTGGCTTTGCCTCTTGTTTTAGTAAACATTTTTGTCGTGGTTACTGTTTTAGATAAATTTATCGATTTTATTTCTAAATTCAGCAGGGGTGAAGGTATAGCAAATTTGTAACAAGAGCTACTCTGAAGCAAAAAGATTAACTTCCTCACTCTGATGTCATTATTTGTCTGCATGTCCGTGTCCAAATCCAACTTTCTGAGAAAGTGGGACAGAACAAGGAACACCTTTAACTGTAATATTAATATGAATTAATTTATTCCTAGAATACCTAAAACCAATCTACAATAAATTTATTTATTTAGCCATATAAGCGTTTTTCAATATATGGAATACTAGTAAAGGCTGTAATTACTTCTAAATTACAACAGTATGTTTTATTTTCTTTGAACTCAGATCTCTGTCCCACAAAGACTTATAAATTATGAGAAAAAGCTTAAGTACATTATCATACAACTTTCCTTATACCATTTCGTTTTCAGGGTTAGAACCACAAAGTATAATTTATTATAGAGTTACAATTGAAAAAACAAACATACAAAAAAACCTACTATGCTTTCATGGTTTATTCAACATTTACTTCCATAAGTATTTTTTTCACATTCATTACAGAAAGAAAAGTTTATTCTTTAAACATATTAAAGGTTGGGACTTTGCAGCAAATTTTATTTTGAATATATAGATTGGTGCAGATAATTGCCTTTGCACTTTAAAGATGGCTGGTCTTATCCTCACTTAACTCAAAACTGATTTTTTTCTTAAAACCTCCCTTGGGATACAACCAAGAAAAGATGAATTGATGATGTGATAGAACACTAAGTACACAATAGAATTGCTTAGTATAAATGAATTCGAAACTATTACTTGAAGATACCCTCAAGTCCAGGTTTCGTTGCCCACAGGGCATGGGTAAAGCAAAGTCCAATCAAATACCTGGGAAAATAGGTTCTTCAGAAGATCTGAATGACAGAGATTGGATTCACAGTAAACTCAACTTTGTCATAAATATCCAGGTTTGGATTCCAATTACAGTCACTTTGCAATCCCATTTGCAAAAAATTTTATTTGATTTTATATTGTCCATGTTACTAATACACAGCTCTTGCTGTAAATCATGGTTTCAAAACAATTATTTTGAAAATCCGAAGAGTAAAACCAAAATGCCAATATATTTCTTAAGAACTCTTTGAAATACTCCTGTTTCATTTTCCTGTAAATTCTGCATCACATAAAAGCACATAGGAAGTGATTGGGATAAAAGGTATTGTGGGTAGTCATTTGGGTTAACTTCAGTAGTGTGGCTAAACAGTATCACTTGTGAATACTACGGATATTTAATATTCATTTCAATAACATCCTCCATTCAATACATGTGACACGTGTAGAAAACTTATAGAATACAACTTAAATATGGATGTTGTAATTTCTTTGGTGTCTCAGTCTAAGGTATTTGCTCAGCCAGATTAGTTTTCTGAGGTATTCATCACTTTTCTCCCTGTTAAGCCATTAAGACTTCCATGCCATTATATGAAATGTTGGTAGGTTTGTTAGGCAATTGCCTGCTGGAAGTTTAGGCTGATATATTAAAAATTCAATATGTTGTCTGTTAATAAGGTATTCATCAAACAGCATATTTATAATACTTTGGTACTCATGCTTCAGTGGCTAAGAAGCAGGAAAAGAAATAAAACAAAAGATCATGCAGGAGTTACACTTTTTTTTGTGAACAAAATTTTGAAATTGCCTTCTTAATTTGTTATTCAATTACTGTAACAAAATGAAGAAGCTACAGAAATGTTCAATGCAATTCATTTTCCTGCAACACTCTCACACTGTTCTACTTTCTTAAAATACCGATCAGAGGATAGTCAAGCTATTTAAGTGCAGTTTCCATACACTGAAACAAATTTAACAAGTACCAAGGATTAAGATAAATACAAAAGTTCAGAACTGTCCATGAGAGATTCACATAGGACTGTCTCCCAGTAAACTAACCCATCTAGCTGCCTGTCATTAAAAATTGTGTCTCATTTCATATGCAGAACAGGGGAGAAATAGTATTTTTGAACTTGCATAGATGTGGTATGTAGCAAAACAGTCTGTGGGCATGATGAAAAACTAGAATTCATTATATGTTTCCACAGATTTCCACTTTTTAAAAATGATTATTTTTTCGCATGATATAAAGTGAGATGGGGGCCCAACAGTAAATAAAACTGTTAGTTGAAATAGGTACACTCTTCTATTATGTTCAAGAATACTGTGAGCAAATAGGCATATATATTTAAAGTCTTATTTTGCTACTTCATATATAGAAAAAATGTTAACAATAAAGTATGGATTTGTTTTAACACTTTTCTGACAGGCAACTTATTGAGCTTTACTGGCCCACAAACAGTGACATTTATAGTCTAATCACTGTCAGAAAGTATGAAGGATCAAAAAACCCCTTCCTTGTGGTGCAAATTATAGGATAAAATGCAGTGATACAGTTTTAAATAATTCTCCTTACAGATGTAAAAATTGCATATTTTGTAGTCCATGTGAGTATGCTTCTTTTTGGTTTAGGTGCTGTCTTTCTAGACACAGAAGTTTCTCATTTCTGACTCTTCCTTTTTTTTTTTTTTTTTTTTTTTTTTTTTAATATGTTACTTTTCAGAGCACAAAAATCATTGAAAAATAATGAGATGGTTTCTCAAAGGATGACATTTTGATGTTTTATGAGGAGGACAGATTGTTCATTGGCTTCATATTCAATACTATTCTTTTCTTTCAAAGTGTACCCATGGTGCTCATTGCAATCAGTGCAGGAATAAACTCCAGTCTCCTGGTCCCAAGTTAAGACAGGCTCTGCATAGAAAGATGTGTGCTCTCCTTTTTATCTTTTGTTTTACATCTACTGAATTATTTAAGTTTTTGAAAGAATTGTTGTTATTCATGACACAATATGATGATAGCATAAATAGAAATTTTTTACCAAATAAATATTGTGTAAAAAGAGGATATTGAGATGAAAGCAAAAGCTATTTATAGTCATCTTGAACCTAATTTTCAAGTACATTTTTATATTTTTGGTCAGAACTAAATGTCTTTTCAATTAATAAGAAGTTCATTATCTTCACTGAATTCTGGATTGAGAGAACATCTACTAGCATCTTGTTTCTGGTTACAATAATAAAGTGGGAATAAAGAACAGCAAAACAGGAAAGATGGATGCCTGTTGTTTAGGGTAGGAAATTCATCTTACTGGATATGCATACTTATATCAGAGCTGCATACACTAGTATTTTTCTCTGGATAGTGGAGAAAATAAAGTACTTCAAAAGCTCCAGTCATCCTACCTCAAAGCAGATGTCTGAATGAGGTCAGATCAATACCTGGTAGGTGCCTGTTGAGCACAAAACAAAAGGAGTAGCTCTCATGTACGCTTGTATATTTAGACATCAAGGATGTTCTGAAAACAAACAAAAATGACCATGAAACAGCTTAAGCTGACATACCAGTATAGTTTTATTCTCATCTTGCTAACACAAGTACTGCTTTGCTGTAGCTTAATTCCATCCCTAAAAATACTTTTTTCCAGCAAGTATGATCTTGCTATTTTGAGTGAGTTTTCTCCAAAAGTCTCAGCTTTGATCTGTATTATGTTATGCCTGTTTGGATTCTATTTACAAATCGTTTTGTTTCCTCGTTCTCCATTCCCTATTCACTGACTGTCCTTTGTTAAGAGTGAATTGCAGTCACACTAAATGTTACTGGCTGTCTGTTTCCCTTTTCTTACTTTCTTTCTTTCCCTGTGTGTGTATTGAAAACAAATATAACACATTCTGCCAGTGGCATTGGGGAGCACAGAAGCTGAACAAGATCCTGTGAAGTATTCTCCTTGGAAGAGATTGCAGCTCTGAAGTCAATATATTTTATGAAGCAATAATACTGAAAAGAACTCCCTCCACAGCTAAGCTTAGGCTTCTTTTAAGTCTGAAAAAATGGCACTTTTTGCCATGTGAAATGTTACATTCCCACAGTCTTCTATATAAAAATGTTTTCTTGAGAACAGACATGCACAGGGTGGCAAGGATCTATGAAAGAAAATGAGATTTTCGTCACAAAAGAAAAGTTCATTTCATTTATTGTGGAAGCAGAGTAAAAAGAACATCAGCTATTTGTCACAATTGCATTTTCAGAAAAACAGTAAATTCATAAAAGGTTAATTAGCTAAAGTGGAATAATATGATAATAGGACTTTCTACAATGACGACAACCTACTGGGAATGGATGGAATCTACCTCTTTATCAGAGGCAGGGGAGTCTTTGGTAAAAGGCTGGCCAACTTGGTGAAGCAGGCTTTAAACTGAAGAACCTGGGGGGAGTGATCCAAAATGGCAATGATCATTCCACCACCACCACTACAACAAAAGGGGGATTAAACCAGGCTAACCAGAGTAGTGTAAAATGTGCCTCAGCTTAAATGAGAACCAAAAGATCAGCCTTCTAAAGTGTATGCATACAAACTCACACAGTCTGGGAAATAAGCAGGAGGAACTGGAGTTCCATGCCCAGTCAGATAGTTATGATATCATAGGAATAACTGAAACATGGTGGGATGATTCACATGACTGGAGGGCCATGATAGACAGCTATAGGCTGTTTTGTAAAGACAGGAAGGGGAGAAGAGGTGGAGAAGTCGTGCTCTATGTTAAGGAAAAACTTGAATGTATAAAAGTCAATTATAGTAATTGTGGTAACCCTATTGAACGCCTCTCAGGTCAAAATCATAGGGACTGTCTCCAAGGGAGACCTTACAGTAGGCATCTGTTATTGACCCCCATACAAAGACAATGTGACCAATGAAGCTGCACTTGCATCACTCAGCCAAGCTTCGGGTCAACATAACCTGGTTCTTAAGGGAGACTTTAACTATCTAAACATTTGCTGGGGGAAAGTGGTAGATTCCCCCACATTGGACAGTTTTCAATCTCAGCTTGACAGGCTGAGATTGAACCATGTAATACAGCTTGAGCCATGTAATACAAACTATAGTATTGCCTAAAAAGTTCAGACCAGATGATCCTTGAGGTCCCTTCCAACCTAGCATTCTATGATTCTGTGAAAGTTCTAACAGCTTAGAGATACAATAGAAAGGGATTTTGAATCTCTTTGTGAAATAAAATTCAGTACTCAAGAACTACAAATACTTAATAGAAATCCTTTAAAAAAATGCTGATGATTTATGTGAGAGTTAATGCTAAAATATTTTAAGAACTTCAAATAGTATTTACTTGCCCAATTCAATTTTAATTTTGAATAACTGAATCCATTGGTCTTGTATTTTTCAACCATCATGGAGCGGTTGCTAATTCATCAAATTGAGGCTGTAGAGTCCATTTCGAAAACGATCCTTCAGGTCCCTTCCAACCTGGCATTCTATGATTCTATGGTTCTATGTAGAGATTTTGATACTTTCCTGATATAAAGTGGCAACACTATATGAACGTGCACAATTCAGCCTTGATCTAGAGGTCTTAACCAGCAGTGGGCCAGGTTTTTACCAGTTTTGATTAATAAAATGTTCATGATGTTCAAAGTAAAACATTTCACAATAACATACATGATAGTTCTGACACTCATTAGTGTCTAAAAATCAAAGAAAATTTTTTTCAAGCCCAAGACCCAGGTATTAGAGAGATCTTTCACTAGCTATGACAGGTCCCAAGCCACTGAATGTGCTTTTATTCATTCATAGGAAAAAGAAGGGCTGAGTAGGCATAATGATCTGATCTAAATTATTAAACCATTTCATTAAATTTCAGCTTCATGTGCTGCAGCTGGATTCTCTAGCTAAGATAACAAATTTCAGCATATTTGATAATGGGGGAGGGGGAGTTATAGGGGGGTTTTGTGGTTTTTTTTTGGGGGGAGAACTTTGCAAGTTCCTCTTTCATGCAAGACCAGCACTGGTACAACAGATGTGTCCTATTTCCTAGAACAGGACAATTTTTCTCCTGTGTATTCCTGTAAACTTCAAGTCTGAAAGAAGGGCAAATATGACTATGGTTTCATTATAATTTCAAAATACCTCTAGTCTGTCGGTCGTTTTTATAAAAATGCAGAGATCTTCAACCTTGATTGATGGTCTCTGAGCACCCCAATAATATAAATTAATTGTAAACAAATAATTTTTATTTGTATTCTCTTAATAGTTATAAAAATGTGTGTGATAACTGTTAGAAGGAAATTTGCATATTAAAAGTCAGCACTTTTAAACAGCACTGAAACTAAAACTATATTGTTCTAAAATGAGATTAATAAAAATACATGAATTATATACATACATTTAAATACTTCTATGCTCCTCAGACTATAGAAAAGCAATTTGTTCTATTAGCAGCAGAGTAAACAGAAACAGATGACTGTTTTTCCTGGTTTGCTCCCTATTACCCTCTTAACAAGGGTAACACTAACTCTCCTTTCTGCTCTCTATTGTCACTAGTGACTCTTTCCACCGAAGAAAAGACAACAGATGATACAACTTGGCCAGAGTTATATGCATTTTGCTGGCCAGGAAAAACAAAACAAAACAAAACAAGTATAAGTTGCATTCCTTTTGTTTTCTTTCTTCAGTCAAAGCACTGATTTTTTCTCTTTTCCAGGTTGCCACAATATTTCATTAAAGCTATAGGGACTTAATTGCCTTTGAAATGTCATTACAATTTATATATATTTTTTTTATTTGCCTACAGTCTATCACAAGATACAAAGGGGGATCTACAGGCAAAATGGGTAGACACACAATGGTATTGTATAGGCACACTATTCCTACAAAACTTGCTAAGACTTCATTTTAGTTATAAAATTAATATATTAGCATCTATAAATAAAGGATGTGCTAAAACTGTCTTCTTAACTTAGGGAGTTTCATTAGTCTGTCAGGAAATAATAATTCATTATGCAGATCAGTTCCAACTGAAGTCAGACCATTTCAAAATTTTGCCAGTGACGCAACATAGCCCTTGGCAAAGCTTTTTAAAGCTTATGTCAGGCAGGTTTCCAAGCCTGTGTGGGTTTTGGCCTGCTTCTCCACTTTGCTCTTTTGGCATGAGAGGCTTGTAGAAATACTCTCAGCTCCCCACGATAGTCTGCCTTTGCTGAAGCAATACATTTGCACAACAGCCATGAAAACCTTCCATTCCCTTTCTTGGATTTGCACTTCTTTTCCCTTCCCCTTCTCATTTTCTTCCCTTTTCTTTTCCTTTCCTTTTCTTTTTGTTTCCTTTTTTTTTTTTCCCCTTTCAAATTGCAAAGCATCAACATTCTTTTAACAAATTGTTATTATACATTCCCTGAAGCACCTCCTGTTCCATATTAATTCAGAGATTGACCTTGGATCTGGTCTATTTCCTATGTTCCAGTTTTTTAATTGATGAACCAACAGGACTGTATGGTTCATTCTGATAGAGAAAAAAAAGAGGTTAAAAAAATTCCTCGTATAACAATGGGGCTCTGACATGGGAGGAATGCCAAAAGACAGCAATTGCACTCCTACATCCCAAAGGATTACTCTTAAGAAAATAACCTTATTCATGTAACAACAGAAGAGGTCACATTCATTCTGGCAGACCAAATTCAGTGATTGAGACCAACTTGTTGTACTGTATTTTAGCCTAGAAATAGCACATTTTTCCTAAGAGAATAGGTAAGTGTTGACATTTTTTATTTAAACATTTAAAATCATGGGCAAGCAATGGCACACACACACAAATATAAATATTTATATATGAAAACTGTTGAAATCACTCTGTGCAGTTTCAACAAACTGAGTCTTCTATGGATCACTAGCAAAATTCAACACTAAATATTCATTATCTGTAAAAATCTGAACACTCACAATCTTCTTTCTATTGTTCTGAGAAGACCATATTCCTGACAGTATTGATATCAATGAGCAATCACCACCACCTCACCCACCCCCACCAAATAAATAATAATAAAAAAAAGCTGGAGTAGCAGTCCTAAAATAAAACAGAAACATAAGTCCTTCATGCTAAGGACTTTTTTCTAGATCCAAGAGCTTGGCTAATGCCTACACTAACTTCATAAGAGATGTGCCTTAGAATTAGTACAGGTATTTCAAAGGAGAGCCAAGGAGAGAGCTAATGCTACAGCAGCTTGAGATTGTTCATTCTTCAGCCCTCTCTCTACCAAATACAAGAAAAAAGTGGAAGAAACTCTTCTGGGAGAAAATAGTGGAAAAGTGTAACTAAATACAAGCTTCTATGTGCTGAGAAACCAGGCATGTATGCTGACAAAAATCTTTTTCTGCATCTATGACAATCACAACATGGTTGGTCATCATGGGAACACCAATTTGCAACCCTTACAGAGTATTACTAGATTTGAATGTGAAGTTATTTCTTTTTTCACATCCTACATCTCTCTGATTTCCTAATTATTTGTCTTAAGGTAGAAACCATAGAAAGATGTGCACATAAATACTGAAGATAATTTTGTCTGTAATGAATTGAAGCCCTTCAGTTATCACTGATTTTTTTCATTTCATCTTGACCTTTTAACCTAGTATTTCTTCCCTGACCATCATGTTATTTTATTTATTTTATACCAATAAAACACAATAACATTTCACTAATTTTACATCAGGCTGTGTAAAAAGACAGAGACTGTCCTTTTCATCCCTCATCTCATCCTACTCCCTGCCTATCTGTTTTTTCTGAACAAACCCAAACTCAAAATATATTTGCTAGACTGGATTATTTCTATTAATCAAATTACACAACTCATTTATAATTGTTGTAATATTTACTAGTCAAATTGTATCTTTAGTTCTCATAATTAGTATTCAGTCTGCACTACACCAAATGCACAGAAGAAATACGCCCTGTTTGAGTGATTACAAGTGCTTCAGAATATGTTTTTCCAGATGAAATTCTGAGCAATAATTAAAAAGGAATGGGCTTAGCAACACTGCCTGAAAAAGTCTGCAAATGTGCAGAGCATACACTTACGATTCCCACTCACATAGCAGATCACTGAAGTAAGATAGATGAATACCCAAAATGTCATAATGTCAGCACTTGACATGTCAAGCCAGGAGAATATTAAACTATTAAAACTGAAATGCACTTTAGGAGCTAAATTATTGTTCAAAAAAAAAAAATGGAGAAAAAAAAAAATCCATAAAGACAATTACTTTCAACCTCCAAGGATGGTTAGAAGAGATATGCTCCTAGGAAAAGTGTTCTGCCTTACCTCTTACTATATTCACAAGCTTGAATTGGACAAATCTGAGTAGTTCCAGTGAGAATCTGAGAAGACAAAACCCATGATTGTCATTGATACTCACATGAATAGCTACTCCTTGATTCAAATAGGGATAAATGACTTGTACTTTAACAAAAGGAGCAAAAAACCCTATTCACTTGCACCTTCTTGTAAGATCCTGTTTGTAGAATGAGTTAGCAAAGGAAATTATTTTGCCATCTGTTTTCTTTTTTTCTAAAATTTTTAACATATCAAACATCTCCAAAATTTCAACTTTTTTTTTTTTTTTAATTTTTCTTTTTTTCAGCTATGAGTACTTTCTTTGTCCTTGGACACATAGATGATTTTCACTTGTTCCACCTACTTAAGAATGGATAAGAATGTAGCATTTGTGAAGATATGTGCAAGAGGTGATGCCTCCTCAGTTCCATGCCCCAGTTCCAAATAGTATGGAAGCTGAAGATGCATTCCCAACAAGCACATGCACACAGAGTATTATATATACACCACATATGTGAGACTGGCCTCACAAACAGCACAAACACACACAGACAGCACTCACTTGAACAGAGACAGAACCAACAGCCTCAGTCTTCTCTAACTGATAAGGATGGAGATTCACATGTGGGAATACGTATATACACTTGTATAATGCAGATCCTCTCACACCCAAACCTGTCCAGGACTCGCCTGTGGTCTTGCCCTTGGAGACATGCCTGGCTGCTAGGTCACATCAACGAGTGCAGATTCACCTTTGCTAGCAATCATACCCTCGCTCGCTCCAGCCATTGACACCATAAACTCATAGGCCCTTCGCCCCACGGTCTGACTCCAGTTTTTGGCACTTAGATGCCCATATGCACACATGCACACAGAATGCCTCAACCAGGTAGCAATTTAATAAGAAGATAGGTCAGAGTGTACTATCAGGTATTGGCCATGGCCAGACAAGCATCTCAACCAGGTGACTATTTACATCGGACCAAACCCTTTCATCCCTTTACTCTTCTATTTTCCCATACTTACTTCTTCCAAAATCACTGAAATCCAGCTCTTTTCCCACTTTTGGTTCCTCCTTCAAACATTCCATAATAAAACTTGTGCAATCCCACAATATTCTTCCCTTGCATCCTGTCTCCCACATCCCTGTACAACAACCACCCTCAATCCAAAAGGTGGCTCTAGTATTCAGTCATCTTGGTGAGTTTCAGGTATGGATGCTGGGGCTAAGTGTGTGCTAGAACAGTCCTGGAAGGGTCATTTGGAGTTTCTGCCTGCTTTTAGGAATATGGGTTCCTTCTGCCTTTGGTCCTCTGAACTCTTCTGACCTTGTGGAGAAGCATCTTTAATGGGCTGATGGGCTTCTGAGGGACCTGGGGGCAGCTGGGCCAGGGTACTATATGAGATCTCCCACCTGCTACTTTCTGTGTAACTTTATGGGCATGCAAATGATCTTTTATCACTTAACTTAATAGTAAAATATTTTCCACCAACACATCTGGGCTGTAAAGACATTGGGAACAAAATTCTACTTATTTCACTTTACAGTAGAACACAATAGCTGAAAAAAATAAAATCACTGTTGCCATTTTTAGTACTGGACCATTCCTTTAGTTTTGACCTTTTTTCTGACCTCTATTTTTGTTTTGAAACGTATAAAAATGTCTATGTTGGCACAAATATGCTTGCACATACACATACATGCTCACTGTTATCTCAGTGTAATCAGGCCCTGGAAGAACTGCTTTTGTCATTCAGTGTCATTTTTATGTTTATTACTTGTTTCAAAGCTGTGTTTGGCTTAGCATTTCAGCTTTGTCAGAGAGTTGTAGTGGGGGACTTGCTTGTTGCATGTGGTGATTGTAACACCCTTTATGAGATCCAGGAGACAGAGCATAGACTTCTATGTTCTATGTTCTAGCTATCTGTGTTCAAGACAGTTGCTCTAGTGATCTTTGTTATCAATATTAAAGTAGTGACAAATATGCATTTGTGGAATTCAGTGCATCTCGTCCTAAAGTGGACAACTAAGCCAGACAAAATGAGTCACATTCAATGCCTACATGGATTTCATAACCCAAATCTGCACCTCTGTGAGTGAATAGCTAGACAAATGCTGAGAAAGGGGTTGAGTGACATCAGTAACAATATCTAAACTTTGTTCTGAATTTGAGTTAAAGTCTAAAAATTCGAGATGGTTTACTATGGAAATTCTTGTGAGGATTATTTGTCTTTTTAGCAGAAGAATAAAAATACATTACACATGTATATACATACAAATTTACACATATATGTTATTTTAATAATTTTAATAATATTTAAATGGAATATTCTCAAGTTCAGCCTGGAGAAGAGGAGGCTCTCCCCATAGCAACCTTTCAGTACTTGAAGGAGCCTACAAGAAAACTGGGGAGAGACTTTTTTCAAGGTCTTGTAGTGATAGGCCAAGAGGCAATGGATCAGAACTGGAAGAGGGGAGATTTAGGTTAGATATTAAGAAATTCTTCAGTGTGAGGGTGGCGAGTCACTGGAACAGGTTGCCCTGGGAAGTCGTGGAAGTGCCACCCCTGGAAGTGTTCAAAGCCAGGTCGGAAGGTGTAGAGGGGTTTAAGGGACAGTGGACATGGAAAATTACTAGAAGCCTATAACCTGGGCTTCGAGCTAACTGAAAACATTAAGGCAAACAACCCAGAGATAATCGGCTAGTGTCTATTTAAAGACATTAAAGAAAACAGCTAAGAGATAGTTGGCTAATGCTCAATGCCAACCAGAGACAGGTCGGGAACAGTATCAGAGAAGTATAAACTCCTTGGCACCGCTTATATAACTCCTTGGCACCGCTTCAGCAACACCTGCACCACTTCAATAGCAAAGCTAAGCTTACGACACCGTGCGTGGACACAGGCTCATCACCAATGGGTGATTTTATATGCCGCGTGAAACTCAGCATGTAACCAATCATAAATATTGTTTATCCGCATGCACCTGATAAGGTATACTATATAAGGAGCTGTAATTATTAATAAAGTGGCTTTTGGCTTTTGGCTTGCTTGCTCGGGAGCATTCACCTTAACTCTATGAGTACCGTGTGTCTGTCTCTCGCGACGCCCGGCAACAGGAAGGGGCTTGGAGCAACTTGATCTACTGAGAGCTGTCCCTGTTCATGCAGGGGGTGGGGGGGGGGTTAGAACTAGATGATCTTTAATGTCCCTTCGAACACAATTATTCTATTTTTAAAATTATATTCTTCAGATTAATAAATGTGTGCCAGTTTGTTGTTGAATTCAAATGGAGGTAAGTAGAGCTAACATTACTGTTAGGCTCTTTTTTATGGAGTTCTTGATCAAGTTCCACGTTAATGGGAATTTGTTTACTGATTTGAAAGGTTTGCTAAGAATGTGTAAAAAATCTTAGCCTGCTTTTAACACAATACTACATGTTCACCATTCTTTTTTAATCAACCACAGCTGGAATTATAAAATTACCTTACACTGTACCTGTTTAAAATGCAGTTTATGATTGACACCTTAGTTCAACATTTGCATAATTAAACTTTTGTATGCTGCAATATTTTTTATACATTCATGTTTAATAAGTTATTGATTTAAAGTTAATGATGAATATTTGTTCATTGTTATTGTTTTTTTAATAAAGCCTTGTGAAATTATCAACAGAAATCTGACAACAGAAATCTTCATAGCAGATGGAGTGCAGCACTCACAATGTTATGAGAGCAACTGGAGAAAGGAATCTGTTTCCAGGTGAAGAATCTATATTTTATGAGAATATAGCCTTGTTTCTCCTGTTTTACTTTGAAATTCTTCCTTGATCTAAATGCAAATTGGACCAAAACCCGAGGAAATTTTCAAAAGAGAACATTTATAAGTGTGTATATATACACTCATAATTTTAATCTTCTTGTATGTAGTTCAAACAATTTTAATTTTTAATGTTCTTTCTGTGATCTACCCACATATATTTTTTCTGAAGAGAAATATATGCAAATTAGTTTAAGAATATCTAATATTGTTCTTCCAGTATAAAATGAATGTAATAAAATCTGAATGACACAACTGTAGCATTTATCCTACTCACTGCTACATAAAAAAATTGCAACATAGTTAGATATTTTTCTTCAAAATGTCATTCTGTGCCTATTACCTTATTACATTCATGTGGAATTATAGATGCAAAGATGCCATAATGTTTTTAAATCTGAAAAAAGTGGTCCCAAATGAAACCATTCTGCTCTGTGCTAAAGGTATATTTCTCAAATTACTGTAGATTTTAAAAGATAAAATATAGAGATACACAGTGTAGATGTCGCCCAGATCTACCATACAGCTGCATGACTGAAATGGTGTTATCTAATAAGGAGGTGAATGTATGAGCTGTAATTGCATCAACAGTAATAACTTAGATCAACCAATCTCACAGTCCCCCCAAGAAATATGGATTTGGAGACAGTGAATGTTACTGTGTGACAAATATTATTATAGAAGAAATCTATTATTATATATAATCACTGATATATTTGCAGAATATAATCCCCATTGACAAAAGGCTAGGTTTCCAAGCTTTATTTAAGTATGGAATGAAGTATTCCTGGTGGATGGGGTCACATAAAATTAGGGGTTTTCTTCGAAGTTATTCAATATACTTGCTAATAAGAAAAAAAATTAAGTAACTCTTGTCAGTGGAAGCTGTCATCTTAAAAGGGATTCAGGAATCATAGTGAATACTTATACGATCATTAGTTATTTCAGGGTATGAAAGCTGTTGAGCTCCTCTGATTAATAATGAGAGAGATTCTAAGTCTGTAAAGCAGTGACATATTATTTGACCTGTGGAATGGCAGCCTTACCAAAAAATTGAGACAAAAAGGTCAATCTGTTTAGTTAATCAAAACAAAAATGAACAGGTAACCTGATAATGGTCTGTCTCAAGACCTAGCTCAAGCACTAGTTTTATGACAGGCTAAAAAAAAATAAAATAATTTAAAAATCACAGTTCTTAGTTGGACAAATACTACAGAAAATAATTTGTCAGACACCATATAGTTCATCATACTTTGGAGAACATAATCTGTGTCTGCAAAATTTGAGGTACCTGCTGATCTCTTAAAATGTATCGTAACAGTGTAATAGCACTAATGTCACTGAAATACTTTTAAGAATCATGCTAAATGGAAAATAATAATACAACAAATACTGTCAGAATCATAATAATATTTCATTATTTCTTGTGAATATATATAGTTTAAAATGAATTCAGATTCTTTGGACACTATACCAAAATAAAGACGGATAGGTCATCATCAAATAACACAGCTAACTCAGACACGCTAAGAGCTCTTCTGCACGAGTATCCACTCTGAAGGGGGCCTCCTGCATCCAGAG
This sequence comes from Chaetura pelagica, assembly GCF_000747805.2. Classification (NCBI taxonomy): domain Eukaryota; kingdom Metazoa; phylum Chordata; class Aves; order Apodiformes; family Apodidae; genus Chaetura; species Chaetura pelagica. The sequence continues at coordinate 230,342 of NW_009954505.1, forward strand.
AAAAAGTATGATAGAAAGTATTGGATAACATATTACAACATAGCATTAAAAACAATAATTACTATCCATTAGAAGAAATAAGGTTGCCCATTTATAATGGAGTCAAATTACATTTCTTATATGAAAAAGAGACTGATTGCATCAGCCTTGACTTTAAAATGTTTAATAGCCAGTAGGTTAAAATGTAAGAACATCTTAAAAATTCACAGAAGTCCCAACTTCAAAATCAAGAAAAGAAAAACAAAGAAAAGGCCCCCAGAACCACACACAAAAAACTCAACAAAAAACCAACCAACCAAAAATGTCTGGAAATATAACTATATTTTAATCTATCCTTTTTATTCTGCAGTTTTCACTACGGATTATCAGAATTTTTGTTGAACAAATGTCTCTATAGAATCACAAAATGAGGTATGTAGAGGGGGAGCTCCGGAGGTCACCTTATTCAGCCTGCTACTCAGAGCCAACCTGAGTGCTCTCAGTCACAGGAGCCACAGAATGGCCGAGGCTGGAAGACACCTCTGAAGATCATATAGTTCAATCTCCTCTGCACAGGGCAGGGTCAGTCTGAGCAGGTTTCCCAGAACTACGCCTATTTAAGCTCTTTTTCCACAGCTGCCACAAACCGAGGCGGCCCAGAGGCAGGCGGCAGTCAGGGACGGGTTTGTAAAGGAGACCGAGCTGCGCGCAGCCTGCACCTCACCCAGAGGAACGGCCACTTCGCGACTGTATCTGAGAGAGGGAAACGAAAATACCACCCCTGCCATGCTCACAAGTTGTGACTGGCACCGATATTTAACTTACTGCAGCACCCAGGCCCCGGCGACTTCTTCCCCGGCGGCAGCAGTGGCAGCAGGAGGCCCATCCTCAGCAGGCAGTGGGGAGCGTCCCCAGCGCTCTTACCGTCGTGGTCTGAGCTCGATCCTGGGCAGGCAGGCAGGCAGAGTCTGGCTCTGCGGCAGGGCAGGTCTCCGGCCGGCAGCAGGGAGGGCTCCATAACGAGCATGCCAGTAGGCCGCTCACTAACCTGGAAATGCCTTTTCTACTCCAGGGACCCCCTGTCCAGTCAGGGCTACTGCCAGGACACATGATACTGCCTTCTCCTTATGAACATATTAATAAGGCCCAGAGCCAATTAGCATTCATGGGTCCAAAATCAGGGCAGTAATTATTAGGGGCAGTCCATAACTTGGCCGTTTTTCCTGCTTTGTGTCACAACCTTTGATTTGCTTTCTTGTCCTTGAACAGGCAGGCTTTTTGTTGCCTGTTTGCTGGGTATTGTGCCAGTTTTGAGTCTATCTCACTCCTTACTTATCTAACCCATATCAATTTTTCTATGAGGGTGTTAATGGAGATAGTGTGAAAAGCCTTGCTAAAGTCAAGATAAAGATTGTGTAATCAGCTCTCCACTCATTCACCAAGCTAGTCACCTCATAGTAAAATGATGTCAGGTTGGTTAAGCACAACTTTCCTGTCATAAATTCATTATGACTAATCCCAATCAGTGTTTACTCCTTCATGTGCCTGGAAATGGTTTCCAGGATTAATTGTTGCAAAACTTTCCCAGGGACTGAGTTAAAGCAGATTTACCTGTAGTCTAGATCCTTACTCTTAAAGATCAAAGTGATGTCTTCTTTCTTCCAGTTTTCAGGAACCTCTCTGAACTGCCATGACCTTTCACGGGTAACTGAGAGTTATCTCACAATGAAATCCACCAGAATCCTCATTGCTCATGAGAGAGTCCTGTCAGGTCCCTTGGATTTATGTCCAGTTTGTTCAAATATCCCCTATCCTGACCCTTCTCTATGAAGTGTAAGTCTTCCTTGTCCTAGTCTTTGTCTGTTCTCCAGGGTTTGAGATGCTGCATTCATCAGTAAGCCCATGTTTTCCTAATTTTTTTTTGCAACTGATGTAATTCTCGATACCTTTCTGATTACCCTTCACAATCTTTGCCAGATTCAAGTCTAGGTGGGCTTTGGCTTTCCTAACCTTATTACTGTACTCTCAGACATTGTTTGTATATTTCTTTCAGGTCACCTGACCCTACTTCCACATCCTGTATACTTCCTTCTTATGGATGAGTTTAGTCAGGAACTCCTTCTTCATACAGAGAGGCCTCCTGCCACCTTGGCTTGACTTCCTGCTCTCTGGGATAGGCTGTTCTTGGAACTGGAGAAGATGGTCCTTGCATATCATTCAGCTCTCTTGGATCCTATTCTCTCCATGGTTTTATCTGTGACACTCAGGATGTATGGTGCTTGTTTCCAACAATCCAAGAGATAAACGGTGTAAACAGAGAATCCAGACATTCAGGGTATCTAAGAGTTAAGCCAGAACAAGATGATGCCTCAGCAACCAACCAAACTGGTTTTACTCAATTGGTAACTGGCAAGCCTCCCCAGATATGGCAAGCAACTGCTATTAGAGAGTTTGGTGTGTGATGTGCGATATTGTGTTACCTTTGTTTTATCCTGGTGGGATCACCAAGAATCTCCACATATCTGATTATCAGACTGTGACAGTATCCCACAGGATTCTTCTAAGGAGATCACTGAAGAGACCAAAGTCTTCTCTCCTGAAGTCCAGGTCTGTGATCTTGCCTTTAGTCCTGCTCTGTCCTCACAAAAAACCTGAACTCCATTGAAACCTAAGGTTTATTTTAGTGTAGAGAAATATATTTGATAAAACCCTGGTAAATAAGGAAATATATAGACATCTTAAGGCATATTTTCTATATTGTGACAGCTGGAGGAGTACTTAATACAGATCTTCAAAGCTGACTAAATGTTTTAGAATGTTCTTCCATACACAATTAAAAGCAGATTGTTGCCTCCAGTTGTCAGTTACTGTATTTAAATAATTTCAGTATGCAAATCCACTTGAAGCATCAGCTGTAGTATTACCTTACATACACAAAGATTCTTTCATTCTAGACCTTTTCAGCAATAGCAAAGTAAATAGAGCCTTCTTCAGTGCCTTGCTGAATTACATTATCTCTGCTTTTGGATTAGAAATGTGATAGCCATTTTTCATCAGTAACGCTACAGAATAAAAACCACAACACATTAAGCAAGAGGTCATGAAGGAGAATAGATTTTAGCCATGCGTTTGGTCTTGATTGTGGCACTTAGACTTGATCAGCAGAATCCTGTAATTTTGTGGACGTTCTGAAGTACTGAAAGTACTCTAAGAACAGAGAAAGAGATTTGTATCTCCAGAACACATAATTTTTTCATCTATAAAGAACTTTGAAAGTTGTCCTATTCAGAGCATTTATTCTTTTGTAAAATGTTATAAAGAGAGAGTCTATTTTGCTGGAATGTTGCTATTTTAAAAGAAATGTCCTCTTTATGTAAAATTTGTTTAAAATAATTGTGTCTGTTATTAAAAAAAAAACCCCACAAACCAATGTATTTTTATGAGATTTATACCACTGTTACACAAAGCTTCCCCCACAATGTTATAACTTACAACACCAACAGTTTTCCAGGAGTACAAAAAAAGAGCTTTTCCATCTTTTGCTGCAGCTGGAACTATCAAGTCTTGGTCTATGACTCCAGGTTTTTGGCTTAATACGTAAGAACAGAAATATGTGTTCAGTATTATGAAAATAATGTATTAATTAAATATAATCTGATATTTTTTGTCAAGATATAAAATCATAGAATCATAGAATAGTTTGGGCTGGAAGGGACCTTGAAGATCTAGTTACAACCTCCATGCATGGGGAGGGACACCTTCCCACTAGACTTGGTTGCTCAAAATTCCATCCTGTGTCTTCGAACACCTCCAGGGAGGGGACATCCATAACCTCCCCGGACAACCTGTTCCAGTGCCTCACCACCCTCATACTAAAGAATTTCTTGCTAATGTCTAATTTAAATCTATCCTCTTCCAGATTAAACCATTACCCCTCATCCTATCACTACACACCCTTGTAAAAAGTCCCTCCCCAGCTTTCCTGTAGTCCCCCTTCAGGTACTGGAAGACTACTTTAAGGTCTCCTCAGAGCCTTCTCTTCTCCAGGCTGAATAGCCCCAACTGTCTCAGCCTATCTTCATAGGAGAGGTTCTCCAGTGCTCTGATCATCTTTATGGCCCTTGTCTGGACTTGCTCCAAGAGCTCTACATCATTCCTGTATTGAAGGCTCCAGAACTGGAAACAGTACACCAGGTAGGGTCTCATGAGTGTGGAGAAGAGGGGCAGAATAACATCCCCTGGCTTGCCAGCCACACTTCTTTGGTGCAGCCCAGAACATGGTTGTCTTTCTGGGCTACAAGTACACAGCTTTGGAACAGTACAAGTGTACACAGAATTTCTTCAGTCATACATGGATGCTAATCTTTCTAGACATTTTAGCTCTGATATAAAGAAGCATGTGTTTCAAGCAACTTAATTACAAAGTGTTTTGAAAACTTAGAAGAACCTAATTTTTTGATACAGGTCTGTGACATACCATTGTTCTTCATGGTGTATACTTCATCATTAAAAGGAAAAGTCATGAAGTGAAGTGAGAGATTATTTTTAGCAGGGAAGTTCTTGGAGAAAAACTGGTATAATAATTCGGGCAAAGAGAAAAAAAAAGCAAGAAAACCACAAAGTGGTGAGAGAGCAAAGGCACTACATTTCAGATACATCAACTGCAATAAAACTGTACTGGCCTCTCTATGGATTTTGTAGGAGTTAATTTTATGTACTGTTTGACCATTCAACAAACACTGAAGAGAAGAAGAGAATAGACACATACTGATAAGAAATATTTAAGAAAACTTCATGAGGTGGTAATGTTTTGAGATATACTGTATTCATTGTTGAATAAACTGAAAATCTGTGTATGAGAGAAGAGTTATATAAAGGGGGACAGGCATAACTTTTGCATATTACATTACAAACCAAAGTGACTTCTTAATAACAGACTCTACATTTGAAACTGGTTTATGCAGTGAAAAATGGATTATTGCTAGGAAGTTGCTTTGAAGCATTTTTAGATGTATTGATTTATTGTGGGAAAACAGGACTACCCCCTATAGAGGGACAAAAAACTGGTCTTGCAAAAGACAGCAGGCTAAATCACTGTGCTTATTCTTACATGAGATAAGGAGTATGGATAATAGGAATAGATCATTTTCTTTGCCAAAGTATCAGCCAAAATAAAACTCTGGTGCCTGGTGTGGACATCTTGAGTCCAAACTCGATGGCAAATTAGCCATCTCAGAGTACCAGAAAGCTGAAGTTACTATCTGAAGTTAGTGAAACTCTTAACTTCATATAATGTATCATTCTGTGCTGATCATTTGGTGCACAGTTAAACTGTGTAATTCTGTCAATAAGTGTGAAGTGTTGTTCTTGTAAAAGTACAACACAAACTATGGCGGAGATGATGAGTTAATCAGCATTCCAAACAGCTGAGAACTGAACACTATACCATCTGCTTTCTGAAACAAGATGGCATATTAAAATGTTCTGGTGGAATGCAAATTAAATGCCAATTATGATTGATAATCTTAGGAGGTGTTGGGGTTTTTTTTTATTATTTCAGTAAAGTTTTGTCCTAATACTCCAGCTCACCTTCGAAATAGAAAAAGTAACTTTTATAATAGGAAAGGTCCTTTGAAAACATAACCTTTTGCCATATCTGTGAGAACAATATACACAGAGATTAATTGAAAAATATTTTTAAGTTGAGATCTTAAAATTATACTTATCTGAAATATATTTAGAATTGTAAACTGCTGGTTTTATAAAATGTCTAAGTACTAATGTGGGAACTCCTTATTTGTCCCTCTGAAGGCTGTTACTCAACAGCTAATGTGTTTTGGATAAACTAGACAAAACACCATCTTTTTTATAAAACTTGTTATTCAGTTTATAGCGTCAGATGAAGGTTGGTTGACAAGATGCAACCATGTAGAAAATTTGGTTTCCACATTTATAAATTACTCTGGGCAAAACTATTCTTGGGTTTGTGTAGATTTGTCTCATTTACTTACACATTATATCACTCAGTGAAGAAAACTTATAGACTGAAAGTCACATTTTGTAAAAGGTAAGCCTAATATTGATGTAAACACGAAAATATTTGTATGAGTTTAAAAGCAGGGTTCTATTTTCTGAAGTCAATTTACACTTATATGCTGGGATTACAAGTAGTAACTTGTAGATGTAGTCTTGTAGTAGATGTAGTCTTCCTAAGTTTTTGGATATATATGGATATGTCCATGTATGTTTTCCTATATTGGCTAAAATTCACGCAAGACAAAACTTAGTTCTGGTGACCATTGGATTGGTTCCCCCCCTTCCTCCCCTTCCACCCCCCTTTTTTTTTCTTTTTTTTACCTAAGAATAACATCAATTGTTTGTTTGCAATCCTGATTAACTGTCTTTTAATATCACAAACAACCTATTCTGGCAGTCTGCCTTACAAATTAGGTACTAGTTCTTATCTATGGAAAATCAAGGCACAAGAACAGAGTAGAACAGAAAAGAACTATTTCGTTTGGAATCTACAATGACCTTCTTGTCCAACAGCCTGATTAATTCAGAGCTGACCAAAAGTTGTTTGACCATCCTCTAAGTAAAGAAATGCTTCCTAATTTTCAGTCTGAACCTCCTTTGATGCAGCTTTGAGACACTTCCAAGCATCCTGTACCAGGATACCAGGGAGAAGAGACTAGCACCTCCCTGTGTTGGGGCTGGTGTGTTGTGGTTTCTGTAGCAGAGAGACTGAAGGAGTGGCTCCTATGAGAAGCTGCTGAAAGCTCCCTTGGCTCCAAAAATCTAGCTCCACCTCTGGCTAAGACCGAGCCCATCAGTGACAATGGATGCACCTCAGTGATTAACATATTCAAGAAGGGGAGAAACAACTGCTCTGAGACCTCAGGGCAGACGAAAGGGGCAGTGAACAGTGCCAGGGCAGAGATACGATGGTAGGTGAGGAAGGAGGGGGAACAGGCACCCGAGCTGAGGCTCCACTGCAGCCCGTGGTGGGATGGCAGGCTGTCTTCTTGCACCCCATGGAAGAGCATGATGGAGCAGCCCGTGAAGGACCACCATGGAGCAAATGTGGACTTTCAGCCTTGGAGAACCCCCCGCCAGGGAGGGTGACTGTTCCCAAACCAGCTCATGATTCTCTGAGAAGCCTGTGCTGGAGTGGCTTGCTCCTGAGGGACTGAACCTTGTGGGAGGGGCTCAAGTCAAAGAGCTTTGTGAAGGATCTGTCCCTGGGGAGGGACCCCATGATGCAGCAGGGGAAGACTGTGAGGAATCCTTCTCCCTGAGGAGGAAGGAGATGCAGAAAACATGTAATGAAGTGACCATAAACCCTGTCCCCCTTTGCCTTTAGGAGGAGGAGGTAGAGAAATCAGAAACAAAGTAAATTGGGCCCAAGAAGAAGGGAGGGGTAGGGTGAGGTATTTAAGCTCTGTTTTTTGTTTTCTCTTTGTCCTGTTTGTGCCTGATCAGTGATAAATTGAATTGAGTTTTTACAGGAGTGTCTTTTTCTGTAAATGACTGTAAATGGTGACTGAACCCTTCTTGTCCTTATCTTGACCCACAAGCTTCTAGCTGGATTTTCTCCTCCCCATCCCACAGTGGAGGAAGGGGGGAGTGAGTGGGCACTTGGTCCTTTGTTGTCGATTAGGCCTAAACTATGAAACTCCTTCTTCATGTTCCCTCCTCAGGAAGCTGTAGAGAGCAGTGAGGTCACCCCTCAGCTTCCTTTTCTCCAGACTAGAAAGCCCAAGGTTCTTAGCTGCTCATCATAGGTCATTCCTTTGAGCCCTTTCACCAGCTGTGTTGCCCTACTCTGGATGCAACTCAAAGACCTTCAGATCGTTCTTGCACTGTAGGGTCCAGAACTGTATCCAAGGTGAGGCACCACCAACACTGAATACAGAAAGCTAATAATCTTTTGCTTTTTGTTTCCATTCCTCTTCTGTGTTACTTCAGAAGTACAGATAGGAGCTTGTTTCTTTTCTCTTTTGTTCATTAATCCTCCTGTAATTATCCTATTCTTTCTTCCATAAATGGAACATAATTACTTCTTTAGTATAAGTTTCTATTGTTGCCAATTTCTATGTATCTGTTCTCAACCTACCAAAAACACTGCAGGAAAATCCATACTAAGTCTGAATATTGTTTTTAATTATTTGGTATATTGCAATATTTGCTCCTTTTACTCCTTGAAAAAAAATTGAAAACACTTTTCTATCATCTCTTGACAGTTTGGTACACAAAAAAAAAAAAAAAAAGTTTTCCAAAAGTAATAGCAATAATTATGTAAGTTAGGAGGCAAAAAGGTATTGCTTTTAAAAATAAATAATGGATGTGAAAAATCAGTACATTAAAAAAAAAAAAAAATAACTCCCCCCCAAATTCTAACTTTAAACCTGTGGTTTTCTGGAAGAAATTCAGAACAAAGAAGTCTGCAGGATCACTGTATTCCATACCCTGGAGGGAAGCCTTGCCCATAGCTCTCTGTACTTTGTTTGGAGAAATGGAGATGTGGGAGTAGAGGAGAGAAGTAAGCACACAGTGGAGATGAGATGGAGAGAAGGAGGCGAAAGAAGGGAAGATTAGGTCTTTACATTAATCCAATATTTAAACTGAAATGGGAGGGAATGAGGGAGGGAATGTGTGCAGCTTTAACCGTATATTAGTGCTGTTTTTCAGGCAGGGGCTCACAGGTTCCTGCTGGATACTCTCAGTTTCAAAGACTTCTCCCTTTCTGCACAGTCTACCCCACCTTAAAGACTTGCTAGTTGCCTTTCTGAATGCATTACATTTTGTAAATCACAGAATCACAAATTGCTGAGGTGGAATGGGACCTTTAGTGATGTCCTAGTCCAACCCACCTAAGACCTGGGTCAAGTAAAGGAGGTTGCCGTATCCAATTGAGTTTTGAGGATCTTCAAAGATGAAGAGTCCACAACCTCTTTGGCCAGCCTGTTCCAATGTATATCAGATGAAATTTACTGTATTTCGGTTTTTGCTCATCCCTTCTCATCACTGGACACCACTGAGCAGAGTGTGTCTCCATCTTCTTATCCCACTGATAGTTATACACCTGGATGAAGTGTCCCTGATCCTTCTTTCCTACAGGCTGAACAGTTCCAACCTCTTTATGAGAGGAGCAACCATCTTTTAATCATCTTTGTGGCAGTCCAGATAAGAAATTCACTGGATCTGTGTAGTTTGTGCTGAACAACTAATCTGTGCATGTATACAGCCTGAAGTGACTGCCAAGTGTTTGACAAAGGATGGAATGAGAAGGCAAAAATTACTCTAATTGTATAGGAGCAATCCAGATCTTTATAGTGGTTTCTGCTTTTTTTAAAAAAAATAAACTGTTTTAAATTTTGATTTCTCAGAGTTGGAAGGGCCCTCTAGACATCATCTAGTCCAACTCCCCACCTAAAGCAGAATCACCTACAGCACATTACACAGGACTGCATCCAGGTGGGTTTTCAGTACCACCAGGGAAGGGAACTCCACAAGCTCACTGGGCAACCTGTTCCAGTGCTTAGTCACCCTCAAAGTAAAGAGGTTTTTCTGCATATTTAAATGGAACTTCCCATGTTCCAGCTTGTGCTTATTGCCCCTTATCCTGTCATTGGGAACTACTGGAAGAGTCTGGCTCCATCCTCCCTGTACCCACCCTTTAGATGCTTATAGGAATTAGTAAGGTGTCTCCTTAGCCTTCTCTTCTCCAGGATAAAGAGTCCCAGCTCTCTCAGTCTTTCTTCATAAGGGAGATGCTCCAATTCCTCAACCATTTTCGTTTCCCTCTGCTAGACTCTCTCTAGTATTTCCCTGTCTCTGGGCTCTGGGGAGCACAGAACTGGATGCAGTATTCCAGCTGTGGCCTCATTAGGGCAGAGTAGAATGGGAGAATGACCTCTCTCAACCTGCTGTCCACACTCTTCCGTATGCACCCCAGGATTCCATTGGCCTTCTCAGCAGCAAGGACACACTGCTGGCTCAAGGATAATTTACTATCTGCCAGGACTCCCAGATCCTTCACTTCAGAACTGCTTTCTAGTACATCTACCCATAATCTATGCATAAGGTTCTTCCTCCCTATGTGCAGGACCCTACATGTGCCCTTGTTGAACCTCATTATGTTTTTCTTTGTCCAGCTCTCCAGCCTGTCCAGGTCACACTGGATGGCAGCACAGCCTTCTGGAGTGTTAGCCACCCCTCCCAGTTTGGTATGATCTGTGAATTTGCTAAGGATATATTCTGTCCCCCTTTCCAGGTCATTGTTGAATATGTTGAACAAGCCTGGACTGGGTACTGACCCCTGGGGGTCTCCTCCCCTCCCCTAAAGAGGAGGCTGAGGGGAGACCTCATCAGTCTCTACAACTACCTGAAAGGTCATTGTAGAGAGGTTGGTGCTGGTCTCTTCTCACAGGTAATTAGTGACAGAAGAAGAGGGAAGGGCTTCAAGCTGCAACAGGGGAAGTTTAGACTGGACATTAGGAAGAAAATGTTTCACAGAATGAGTGGTTAGACACTGAGACAGGCTGCCCAGGGAGGTGGTTGAGTCACCATCCCTGGGTGTGTTGAAGGGTCATTTGGATGTGGTGTTGGTAGATATGGTTTAGGGGAGAACTTAGTAGAGTAGGGATGATGGTTGGACTTGGTGATCCCAAGGGTCTTTTCCAACCTGAATAGTTCTATGATTCTATGATTAATTCATTGAGAAAAAACAAGCTGACTTTGCTTCTGCTTTCATGACAATATTTTCAATTCAAGGAAAACAAAGAAATGGCTTTTTTTCCCAGATGTCTACATGGTGTTATTTCTTTTTATTTTTAGATACATGTAAAGGAGTATATTAAGTGCTGAAATCTTTAAAGCTAGCAGACTGTATTACCTAAGGTGCAAAAATGAACAGAACAAGGTTAACCTTCAGCTGCATTACAGAAAATGAGGTTGATCAATTTGTTCTCCTGAATGCCTTTAGCTTACAGTACCTTTCTATCATTTGTCATTATTAAAGCACTATAGTACACCATACATTATTAAATATATAATTAAAGTAAAAGACAATTTTAGTAAAATGTAAATAAAAAGGCTCTGTTATTATTTTCCACAAAGTGCACTCAGACACGAAAGACTAAAGCAACAAAAAGTAGACAAAAATTTAAGTTTCATTTGGTATGAAAAAAATCTGTCAAATCATGTGGAAATGTAAACCTACTACAATGTGTTCATAAAAATGTTGTCAAACATAGATATAAGTAAAAGGATTTCTGTTAAACCTGCATATATGATCTCACTGCCATGAAGGATTTCAGAGTTCAGAATTAAGTTAAGTTTTTATTTATACTAAGTACTACTTCAAAAACCGTATAAAGGGTTACAGATAGACTTAGTTCCCCTAGCAGTGACAGGCAGAAACCCAATAGAGATTGGGAGGACAAAGAGGACAATATGTGCTTGCAGAATTGAATTCTTTAGAAATACGTTCACCATTGTTTCAGTTCCCAATATTTTTATAGCTTTAATCAAAAACCTTGTTACATAGAGAGGATTTCTTTTGTGTATTTTGCAGATAGAGAAGGCAGGGGAAACCCCAAAGCACTTTAAATAGTGGATTATGTATAAAAAACAAAAGCTGAAATTGCATCCATCTGTTAGCAAGAAAATTATGAGCTCTTCAGGTAATTTCTATTTTCTCCTTCAGAATATGTTTTAGCTGAAGAAAAATGTTTGGTTTTTAACATATTGCATGAAGGGTGATAAAAAATAGATTTTTGTGCTTTAAGTGATTTCATTCTATTACATGATAAAGAATGATAACACATTTGGATTCATTTACGTTATCAAGGTGCATGTATAAGGAGCTGCAATATTTTAATGCATTTTGCCAGATCCATTACAGGAAAGCTTGTGCCTTTACCTCTTAAAAAGTCAGCATGTACACAACACTTTCAATAGAAAGAACAGCTTCATACCTGAGTTTTCATTCTTTTGAGCCTGATACAATGTGTTAAGGAAAATCTAATTTCGAGCAACCAGCTTTGGGATCAGGTTAAGAACTACTTTCAAAGATGTACACAGTAGCTAAATGTTTTACTCTGTGCAACTCTCTTGGATGCTGTTCTGATTGAAAATGTAAACTGTGTGGGAGGGCAGCCATCAACACATCCGATTATTCTCTGCAATTTGGAAAAATCTCACCATGAGGCCTCGTAAAGCAATTACACTCATACTATTGCTATCTTCTATCACACAGCAGAAAGGAGGCCAAACTGTGACTCATGAGCCCCATCCAGCTTCACAACATTTTTAATTGCATCCTTTTGGCTGGCATGGGGTCTTCTGGGCCATCCAAGTCCCTTGCTGTTGGAGGAAGGGAAGCAGAAATAGCTAATACCATTTAATGCTCCAGGATCTCTAGATTCAACTCACCTGAGCAACTTGGTACCATACAATATGAGAGGATTCATGTTCTTCCTGGGCTACTGTCAGAGTAAACCTAGAAATCTCTCTCAGACCTCCTTACGCTCTCAGCTTTCAAAGTTATGTGATGTATTTTTGTGTGTCTCACATACATTAAGGTTTTATGTATGTGATGACAGGGCAAAGGCAATCACTCCACAGCTATATCAATACATGTAGTCTTTTCTCAGTCAATTTCCAGAAGACAGCCCTTTCTCAGTCTGGTTTATGGAAGTCTTCTGAAGAGAACTAAAGACAGCAAAATCTAGATTAATATAAGAAACTGATGGCACTCATTAACATTTCTAGAAAAAAAAAAAAAGAACATATCTTTAAAATAAGAGCAAGATGGTTCACCACCTTGTAAAATTTTGGGACCTAGGCTGGACTAAGTTAAGATTGCGTGTTGATTTGTATTTATTAGTCATTAAAACCCCTTATGAAAAGCTACAAAGAAAGCAAGGAACAAAATCATGTATATGTATACACACACATATACATATGGAAAAAAATAAATAAATTTGTAGCTTGCCTTGCATATATATACATGTAAATCTACAAAAACCTTGTATACATAGGAAAATAATGTAGGTTTTCTAATCTGGGCATGGCATACAATTATAAAAAATCATAACCTTTCTTATTTCAAGATGATAAATTATTACTTTTGAAAGAACAGAATTGTATTATCAATAATTTGTCTCTTTCCATATCTGCATTTATGTTTAAATGGATGGGCTGACTCAGCAAAAAATGGATGCTGGCATCCTGCAGACTTGTACAAGAAAAAGGCAACACACAGGCATGCCAGCTGCTGGTTATGGATCAATGTGAATCAAAGTTCTTAAGAGGACTAGACAGACACAATGGCTGCTAGCACGGCCCAGAAGTAGAAGTGTTTAAAAATTTACCCATTTCAAAACATCTGCTTGTTATTTTGAGAGTGACTGACAGCGTTTGTCCATGTCATGAATATCTCTATTCAGAGACTAAGTGCTACAGAGCAATGGTTGCTAAATTTAGATTTGTCAAACCATGTGATAATTAAATGCCTTCTAGGTGATCACAAAACATCCTGGGAAGGTTTGTAGAGCAGTATCACAAAGCCTGTACACAGTGAGAACTTTCTCCTATGCTTGTTTTCATCTCCTGTTGAAATAGTGATAAATTTTCTTCCAACAGTCCAGACAGATTTCCTGCATCTTGCAGCTATTGCAAGGATATTTCAATGGAGAGTTTTCTTCCCATCTGATTTTCTACTTTTCAATGAGCAGATAACTGGTTTGCATTGTTTTTACCCCACAGTCCATTCATATGGCCAGTGTGAGGATGAACTTAAAAGACACACCCAGCTCCTTTGTGCCCCAGGTAATTTTACTGACACTTTCTGGAGAGCGAATTGTGGTAAGGTTTCCTGGCACCAAAGAGCCATAGCAGCTGTATGGGAAGGATAATACTTACGTACACTGTCATGATCATCTGACTATAATTCTTTTCATATGTCGTCACTGTTAGTATAGTGAGTTGTATTGCCTTGACAGAGCTGATTCGTCTCTTAGGGCAGGTTAGTCAGACTTAGGAGAAAGGCAAATGTAGAGCATTTGTAAAGAGAGTAAAGAGAAAGAGCTCTGTGTGTTAGTGTGTGCCCATACACGTGTGGTTGTCTGTCTATATGTACCTTTAGGTATGTATAACGTAAGAAAGACACAGGAAGATGACAAGTAAACAGAATTAATTAAAGGGACCTACAGGAAAGATGAGAAGAGACTCTTCATCTGAAACTGCAGTGGTTTTATCTGAGAGTCCATAATGGTTTTGAACTGAAAGAGAGAAGATTTTTATAAGATATTAGGAAGGAATTCTTCACTATGAGGGTGGTGGGACACCAGAACAGGTTGCCTAGAGTAGTTGTGGATCCCCCTCCCTGGAAATATTCAAGGCCCGGTTGGATGGGGCTTTCAGCAACCTGGTCTGGTGGGAGGTGTCGCTGCCCATGCAGGGGGGTTGGAGCTAGATGATCTTTAAGGTCCCTTCCAGCCCAAAACATTCTGTGATTCTGTGATTCTATAATTGTATGAATTAATGGTAAAAAGCTAAAATGATCCAGTCAGGACACTTACAGATATGAATATCCAATAAAGAATATATTATGGATGAAATCACAATGTAATAGTGGAGCCAGCTCCTGCTGTGATTAGCATGAATATAGCAGCAGCTGGACACTAAAGAGGTGACATGCTTGCTAGCAGAACAGGACTTTCTTGAAAATCTGGGCAGCCAGTTAAAAGTCAGAAGCCATCATGATAGCGGTAGACAAATATCAGATTCCTGCTTCAGGAATAATATAGAAGAGTATGTAGTTATTAATCAGGCTACCCCTAAAAAGATGTTCGGTATTTGTGTAGAAGAGAAAATTTAGAGGGTGATACTACTGAAAATGTATAAAAAAATTTGATTTTTTGTTTTGGTTTGTGTTTTTGTTTTGTTTTTTGGTTGGTTGGTTGGGTTTTTTTACTTCTAGCATGACAAATGCAGATTCAAATTTGACATTTGCCAAGAAAAAAGCCACAAAAAAACCACCGTTAAAATCAAGTGTTTGATTACCTGCGTAAACAGGGTTCCACTCACTCATATACCAATTTCTGTACAACTTGGCTTCAATGTTCCACAGTTGAATACACAAAGAAATAAACAGTATCCTTCTTTTCAGTCTTTCACTCATGTATTGTCTGAAAAATTACTCTAAAATAGACAAGAAAGATTTCTGTCTTTCAGTGTTCTGAGTATCACCACAGATTCAAGACCTTTATTTATAAGCTTAGATAAAATAAACTTTTAACACATAAATAAATAAGAATTTTAACACATACATATAAAACATTTCTTTTCTTCCCTATAGGAGGTAAGTTTTAATGTTGGTAGATCCTACGTTTAGTTGAATCATATTCCTAGGGAAAGGATGGTGAGCTGCTTGAATTTCCTTGTTCTCCTTTAATTGTCACTCTGCTGTCATATATTCTTCTTCTATTGAAAAAAAGTGGTGAAAATTTCTTTCAGACTGTACTGGACTGTTTTTAGGTAAAGACATTACTCTAGACTAGCAGAGACAGTGGTTTACTCAGTGTGAAAAACTTCAGGCTATAGAGGAGAATTATTTCTGCAACATGTATCAGAAAAGGTTTAATTGATGAGTTTAAAGGGTGTATAAGGAGGAATGTGGGTAGAGTTACCTTGGTCAGAAATTTCATAGGCTTCTTGGAATCTTATTACTCAATCTTATTACTCCTGAAAAACTGAAGAATAAAAAGATCTCTGACTAACTAACCATTATTAAAAGTTAGTTTCATGCAATACATATCAGACATTTTCTGGTAAAACTTCTTAGGGTTTTTGCTGAAGTCCTTGTAACTCTTTAGCATGGCAGAATATTTATTTTCTAGGTAAATTTTTAGTGTTATCATATCTATTCTTTGTGCCCATTAAGTGTACAGAAAATCACCAAAGAAATGCTGTGATGTGGGTCATGCTTTCTGTAATAAATTTTTGTGGCTGAATGATATGTGAGCCTCCTCAGACAGTATTATATTGAATTTACTGTTCTGGGAATAAAGGTAATAACACACTTTATATGGGCTTTTGCATTCTTTTAGCTGTCCAGGGTAAGATGTCCAGGTCTTCATAAAACAAAAGTGTGTACATTTAAAATTTTATCCCTTTTCATACATCCACTGAGGTTTTTGTCTTATTCCTAGAGTGATATCCAGTCTCACTGATGTTGAAAATAACCCTAGATTTCTCTGGCATATGGTATTGTGTGTTACATTCTTCTGTATTGCTTTTGTGAATTCCCAGGTCATGATTCTTTCTTGCTTCAGGGCAAAATTTGACCCATGAATTCAAACAGCTTTCTGGTTACACTGCTGCTGGGTGACGGGCCTTTGTAGACTCTTTTCATTATAAGCATGACAATATTTAGGGAAAAATTCATGTGACCAATCTCTCTATAAAAATGCTAGTAGAATTCAGGGAGATAACAAGGATAATTATTCTTGAGCACAAAAAACAACAACAACAAAACAAAACTGAAGAGAAATTAACTTTCCTCTCTTTTCCACACACCTAAGAAAAAGTAGATGAAAGCTCATTTTTTGAGAGGGCACCATTTCAATAGTTCCTGTGAGGAATATTATATAACATTATCTCCCTTGCTACTGATGAGAAAAATATAAATAAGTTTATCAAGTTACATGATTCAGTCAAAATGTGACAAGGTCCTCTCACACAGAGGGCTGACTGTAGTTTACTAAAAATCTTTGGCTTATGATAAGATTATGTGAATAAATGTGAAATGAATGATAAAATATTGAATTTCCTCAAGCCTACAGGCAAACCTTTGCTGCATTGTATTCAACTCATTGTCTGATAGTCTTTGTGAAATTAAATGAGCATGTAAAACAATCCTATAATTACTTGAGTAAAAAGTTTATGAGCTTCTGATTGACTAGAGACCTTTATTTAAGTTTGCTGAGGAAACAGTCTTACATCAATTAAAGCCAAATCATGCCTACATAAAGGGTCTGTCTGAATTTCTTGAAAAACATACAGGTTAACTGAGTTGCTATAAAACTAATGCAAGAGATAGATAGAAGTTTTAATCCTACAGTTTTGAAGAAGTATTGGGAGAGGGAAGGTGTTTTTAATAGCATTGGTTTGAATAATTTCCTGCTAAAAGTAAGATATAAAAACGTCAGACTCACGTTTTTGGTTTACCAATGATAAGAAAGTGAATTTTTACAAGGAGCTTTTTTATGTAGGTTTGTTGTTTTGTTTTTTTTTCCCCAAGGTTTAGTAATTTTAGCAAGTTGCAAAGAACTTATGCAGAAACTCAAGCCATATCTATGAAATAGGAAAAAGGATAAGAAAAACAAATGGATACTGTATCCTGTATTTCTGAGCTGAATCACAGCCTTAACCCTCACTTTCCTAAACACATTGTCTCTTGTTTGTCTTCTCATCAGCAGTTTCAATGTCTAAGCACATTTGAGAGAAAATGTAAATGTCTTTTCTAAAAGACAAAAAACTATTGATGGTCTCATATTGGGGAAAAAACCAAACATAAAACAAGACAAATAAATCCACTTAAATCCAGACTTTGAATATGAAGTGCCAAAACTATATTTTTCATTACAGGGCTAATGCATGGTTATAAATCAGTCAACACAACTGTTAAGTTTTAATTTATTTAAATGCTGCCATTAAAATGTTCACTGCATTCATACTGAAAACTAATACCTCTAAGTCCAGAAAACGAAGAGTAAATCTGAATTTAGCTGTCTAAAAATTAGTTATCTATTTTAAACTGATAGTCTAAACTCCCTTCCCCATTTGAAGCCGAAAAAGAAATCCAAAGTTTATTTAGGTTTTACACTGTATAGCTTGCCAGGTAAGTGTCTTTGGAGAGAGGCTGCTCCTGTCTCCCAGCCAAGGCAGTTGGGTGTTTTTGGTATGCCAAAGGCAAGAAGAATAGAATATGTGACTGCAGAAGAGTTCATATCAGTGTAACTTAGATCAAGTTTGTGGATTTGGAGCTAGTGTAAGTTGTTAAGAAGTAGCCACTATAAATTAGGAATACTAATTTATTTTATTAACAATTCTATCTGCCACAACCACTCTGGCAAATCTTTGAATGGTAGACCCAGTCTGAACCTTGAGATTTGTAACTGATCAATAGAAAACCCTCCCCATTTCTCTTTGCAAGCTTTTGCAATGTGATTTAATCAATGCTTACTAAGAAGAAGGGTTACAAGGGCAAGGAATCCCTGAGTGACAAATCAAAAGACATCATATGCAGAATACAAGATTAAATCAACTACACAGCTTTCTTTAGATGTAGCTGTAGAATTAATTATCAGAGGGGACTGTGATTTTTTTTGTTTGTTTGCCCTTAATTTTTATTACCTTTTGGGTTTTTTTGGCGTGTGATGTGGGTACTTCTGAACTGGTATAGAAGAAATGGAAAAAGAAGTGAGGGAATGTTAGTTAAAGAGTTCAGTGATGTACTGAAACAGGAATGATTGCCTTTTGTATCTGTGGACCTTTTCTGGCCCTTCTTTTTAAATTAAATATAACTCTGTTAAATAGCAATAATCCTACCTGCATTTTATTTCTTCTTTTCTGATCCATTGCTTGTTTATAGAGAGAAATATGTGGTGAATTTGTTAATTCAAGTGGTTCAAAATTTCATTTTTCAGTTAAGCAGAGTATTCTAATTAAAAAAAAAAATAATTAAAAAAACCAACAAAAAGAAACAAATGAAACCAAACTCTGACCTATGTTGATGAGTATATTCTTATATAGATATCTAAAGGCTAAATATAATATATGTATTTATAATGTGTAAGAAATATCATGTGGAAAAAGTGATATTTTAACCTCACAAGGAAATGATTTTCCAGCTGGTAAAAATAAGGAAATTCATGATCCACATCTATAAGACAAAAATAGAACTTAATACAGAGTATTTACATTGTTGCCCCAATTTGAGTCACGGGTGAAAACCAATTGAAAAGCATGCTGGTGATGATGTTCTGTTCTTATTTTGCATAGATTAAAATGAAATAAATTTCTAAATATTTTTTTCTCAGAATGAAATTCTAAAAAAATAGTAATTAGATTATATACACTCTTATTGTATAGAATACTTATTTATCTTATACAATATAATTACATTATGTTTTTAAAATAAAAGTGCTATTTTGTCTCTCCAAATGAATTAAAAGATGCTAGGATTATTCTCTAGCACTCAAGTGAGCAGATACAGAAAAATTGCTTTCACACCTTTTTAATCTCTCCTCTCCTTAGAGAAGATGGTCTTATGCAAAATGCATATTCAGAGGTGGAAAGCTCCTTGTACCTTGGTACCCTTCTGACTGCTCAGAAGATGTTTAGAAGCATGCTTAATGGCCCAGACAAACACCTGTGTGAGATCTACCTTACAAATGAAACAATATGCACAGTCAAGTTTCAGCTCCTGGAATACTGCCTGACTATTAATTTAGTAATAGAAATGTAACTTTTGAATTTAAAGTAGCCTACAACTAGAATCATAGAATCACAGGGGTTGGAAGGGACCTCTGAAGAGTCAGAAGCCTAACATTTCTTAATTTCTTTTTTCCATTTTTTCTTGTATCTGTCTTGCCCTCCTTTCTACCCTTTCTTCTTCCTTTTTTTTTTTTTTTTTTTTTCCTCTTTTTTTATTTCTTTCTCTCCTTGAAATGAGCAGTTGAAATGGGGTAAGCATTCTTTCAACTGGGACCAGATTTCACACTGAAATGCCAGGAGCTTGTAACACATTTTAATTTTCAGCTTGTCAATCTGTAGAAGCCAAATGCATCGAGTTACAAAAAACAGTACGATTTAAAGTCAGAGGGGTTGAGTGGTGCCAGCTTATGAGACTGGAAGCTGGAATCTGCTAAGGCTTCTGCCATATACTACGTAGTTGAACTTGAATAACTGCTGTTATATCTCTTTACATGGTTCTTAAACATACGGACCTGAGCTGCACGTGGATGATTAAGATTATTTTTCAGTGAATAACTAGGTGTCTTTCTTTGCATATAAGACTTACTCTTTTTTTTTTTTTTTTTTTTTTTTAAATCAAAGTTAAACATATGTAAACTTGTGAATTTCACAAATGAGCAATCTGTGATACTACAATTTTGGTGTGTTTTTTCATCGCCAGGCTGTATAAAACAAGGATAACTTTATACTGTAGTTCATTTGATCCTGAAACCCATGCCTCAAATCAAGAAAAACTTGTCATGAAATATTATTTACATTTTTTAATATTATGTCAGACTTTTTACAATGTGAGAGATAAGCAAATAAAGTATTAGAACAAAAGAGAAAATTATTGCTGGTTGGAAGTTAAATGCTAGGATTCTGTAATCAGCTCCAGGCAGCTGGTTTTCAGGAACCTCCTTTCTCTCTGGCTGTCATGTCTGCTTCATAGCACCTGTTATATGCCTGCTCTTGTTGCTGCTCTGTTGGTTGACCAAATCGAAAGACAAATGAAGTATTAAGGAAGCAAGAGCAGCTGAGCCACGAGCTTCATCTGGGTGCTCAGGGACCATCTTCAGCTTTTGATAAGGCTGACACAGCTTGTGATTACATCTCATAACTGTTTCTTAGTTACCATTCACAATCAAAGTCAGAACAGACGGATTGTGGGAAAGCCAGAAAATGACCTTGGCAAGTGTCTAGGAACAGAACTGAGAAATTATTTACAGTACTTGCCTTCAAGGGATAATTTGGCAATAGAACTACAAAGCAGGTTTGTGAGTGCAACACTAAAATTCGTAATAGACTTTAAAAAAATTAAAGCTCCCTAAAAATAATTGCAGATGGAATAAAGGATAACAACCTCTGGGACCTATTTTCCACCTTGGCAACATACAATTCTTGGTTTAATAACAAAAGACATCTTATTAAATTACACTAAGGTGAGCCTGTTGCTTAGAGCAGGTGTCAGGCTGGTAGTGTTGCTAATACCTACCATAGCCACACATGCTGCTATGGAAAGCCAGCCAATATTTCAGGACAAATGACATGCATGTATTATCTCCCAGTGCTCTGACAGCATTTAATTAGATTTAGTGTTTGTAAAAAATGCCTTCATATATCCTATGCTATTAGTATATCAATAGGAAGATGGACAAAATTTCAAGGATCACCCCTTCAAATCTGCGTTCAGGAATGAAAGGTCGCAAAGAACTGTGATGGTAATTTGGCTCCTTAAGCTGCAGGACTTTGGTGTGTGCACAACAAATATGTCACTGTCTCATAATTTGAGACTATGCATATTTAGTTTATAACAAATTAATTTTCTAAATTATAAAAAAATATTTTAAATACTGCAATGGGAAAAATATTAATGTCCAATTTTACTTTCTGATAATACTACTACATTGTGTGTTTTGCTAAAAGCTCTCCAATGTTCTACTTTATGCAGGACTAAATGTCCTCATTCATAGCTTGTCAATAAATGATAAGATAGACCTTACTATTCAAATAAACCATGTGCTTCAAACTTTGCTACTGACTGTGAAGATGCTAGAAGATCATCAAATTTCCATAAGAAACTACTCTTTTAGGTATGACTGTAAGAATCATCCATTTCTGTCAGGATTGATACAATCTCTAATGACCTTGTTCTGAAATGCTTTATGGCTGGGGGACTATGGCTCAAGTGAAGCAAAAATTGTCTGAAAGAAACTTATGTATCTTTCTCACCAATCTTCTTTACCAAGATTTTAAATTGAAAAGTGCTTGTATCTTAGATTTTGTTTTGTTCATCACCATGAAGAACTACTAAGTTTAACCATGACAGGTAATTCAACAAGCACTTCATCTCCAAGCTGAGCCAAGTATATATTTATTATAGGTACTTCTTTTTTTCTTCCTGTTCATCTTCCTTATGGACCATTTGTGATCTGTAATTAGTTTCTCATTAGCCGTAATTGCTCAAAGGGTTTCTAATATACATAAGAGAGACTGAGAGGATTTATTATCTTATCATACTGGGTCACCTCATGTGTGCTGTTGTTTATTCTCATGCTAAGACTACTTTTTGGCTGTAATCCAGTATTTCCCCATCCTCCCTGTCTAAAAAATACACATAGACTTTGTGTAGAACAGTTTTAAGTAATGAATGTTGAAGAATGCAAAGAGAGGAATGATTGTGCTGTTATACAGGTTTATTCCCTGTATTTTTATGTGTCATTCACAACACACTCCTCTTTTCTCTTCCTTCTCCCAAATGTTTCCATTGTTAGTTTTACTGGGTTTGACTCCAGTATTTCTTGAAATAAGTTGGTTTTACCCTTCTCTGCATTGGTTTTGACTGAGACCCAGCAGGATACACAGCTGGTGTGGTGAACATGACAAAGTGCTGCAATGCCAGGCCAAGGACATTCAAACACAGAACTGTTGGTGAGAGTAATTGAAAATAAGAACCAGGTTCCCTGAAAACCATAATAATGTCCTAAAGTAAAGCATTTTATCAAACAATATATTCTTCATTTCTCTCTGGTTTTGTTTGTTTGCTTCCTAAACTTTAGGGTAAATCTATTCAAATGTTGTTCCTCTCCACAACCTGATGGGGAAAATCTTAAACTACTGTACACTAAAACAGCTTTACTGATTCCAGTAATACCCACAATTAATGCTGGGAACTTGTAAGGACAAAAACATTACATTCTACTGTACATAGGACATAAAGATTTTCACTTAGATTAAAAAACAAAACAAAACAGAAACAACAAAACAGTAAAAAGTAGGACCTCAGAGAGCTCCATGGCTCAATTTAATCATAAGAACTGTCTACCTTGCACAACCTTCATTCAACTTTGCTTTGTCAAAGTCTGCTAGTAATTTTATGTTGATACAGTGGAATTATGAATGTGCTTATTCATGTGTGAATATCAGGGATCCAGGTGAATTAAAAGCTCTTCTACAAACATTCACACAGCAAAACAGCTATACAAATGTCCATGATGAAATTCAGGTTGAGAAGAGTAAAAGGGTAGAGCTTAATTTCACAGCTCATTGAAGTCTTTGAGAGCATTTAAAGTGAAACCAATGGGCTTGTTCAGAGAATAAAGTATTATAGAAGGGTACTCAAATATGTCCCAAAGGCTGTAGAACTTTATTCACATTACAATGATATGTAGATAAATGTGACTTAGATTTGTAGAATTGCTAAGTGAGGTTATGGACATGAGCAAGTTATCCTGGGATAACAAATTATGATGTGTTAGCTATTCCACAGTAATAGCCTTTTTGAACATCCTCATCCTGAAGTAAACAAAAGGCTGCATGATATGTTATAAACCCTTGTCCTGGTTTGAGCCAGGATGAAGCCAATTTTTCTTTTTACTGATTTTTTTTTTCCTTCAGTAAGCTTTCTTGTAACTAGCAACAGTGTGTTCTGCTAGGCTGATAAGACAGTGGAATGTTTTTCTAACTACTGAGGCTTCAAGGCCGCACCTGCACTCTGCCGGCTCAGACACTATGGGGAGATCTGTGACCCCCCCGTAGGAGCCTGAGTTAGACAGACAGCAAAATTGGCCAAAGATATTCCATTCCATATATCTACATAAGCTCAAAGGAAGGTCAGAGATCACAGAAGACAACTTCCTTCCTTCTTCTTCTGCCCTTCTCTTCCGTCCATGGCCGGCGTCCAGGGAGGAC
>NW_009954505.1:255835-341043 GCF_000747805.2 Chaetura pelagica
GCGGCCTTGAAGCCTCAGTAGTTAGAAAAACATTTCACTGTCTTATCAGCCTAGCAGAACACACTGTTGCTAGTTACAAGAAAGCTTACTGAAGGAAAAAAAAAATCAGTAAAAAGAAAAATTGACTTCATCCTGGCTCAAACCAGGACAGCCCTAAGTGAAAATAATGAGGGTAAACTTGTTCTAGAATGGATAGCGGACAGATAGGCTACTCGTGCACCTATTTCAACTCTTCCACATGAGAGCTCCTTGAATCTTTAAGTCTTGCTTTGAGACTTTTGTATTTTTTAACTTTACAGTTCAGTAATGTCATACACCTAGATCAAATTTACGATGACTGAGATCAGGGATAAAGAAAGTACCTGGAGACATTATGCAACTGAGATTCAAGTTTTTGCAAACCACTGAAGAGTTTTAAAATCAAGCTGGTATTTGGCTACCAAAGCAGAAGAAAAAATGGAACAACGGCAGCATGAATGTTCATTTAACTATAAGCAGGAACTGTGTTATAAATAAAGTGCAGAGTTAATTAGTCCCATGTGTTATTATCACCTTAACACTTTTGCTCAAAGTTCAGACAAGAAAACTGCAGGAGTAATTTTTTTAATTTTTTTTTTCAGAAAGCAGTGATTAGAAAATTGTTCTGTATTTTACCAGCCTGTAGTATAGCACCTTTAAAATCAGTAGGTATGTTATTTGTATGGTTTTACACTTTTAAACTCTGTTTTTATTATATCTGTCCTGCTTCTGTTCTAGAAATCTACTGACTAAGTGCCTATGGGTCATCAATGATCTTTTAAATATAGATAAGAATATCAGGAGAAAAAAAGAAAACATTTTGATGGCAAGTTAAATTTGCCATTCACTGTCTGTTGAAATTACTGTTTTCTATTGAAGATTCTTGGAATAAGAATATGACTGGTAAATTTTTCACTTGTAGAGGTTTCAGTACCAGTTCATAATTGCATTTTCTTACTCCAGACAAGGTGTTACACAGGAAATATAAATACATTTATATACAAGGACACATACATGCCCACTAACCCAGGAGGGTTGGACTAGATGATCTTTAAAGGTCCCTTCCAGTCCAATACATTTTATAATTCTATGATATCTCCATATTCTGGAAATTTCTCACACTAAGAGGAATTTCAGTGAATAGAAGAACAATTCTTTGTATGCTGAGATATATGAACACTCTAGAACCATTTTTATACAAAACAATATTTGTTAGGCTAAAGTACTGTTGGTAAGACATGAGAAACTTCTGAGACTTCAGCTTTGAGCTATAGATTTAAGAACTGGAAATATCTGTAGTGTAAAAACTTGGATGTGTTAATTGCTAATAAGTAAACAGTCATTGTGGTATCTCTCTGAAAAGGACAAATAAAATATCACAACATGTCAAGTATTTCCAAGAAAATTTAAGAACAGATGTCCCTAGCAGTGAGAAACCGTAGAATCATAGACTATATTGGGTTGGAAGGGACCTATAAAGGTCATGTAGTCCAACCTCCCTACAATAAGCAGGGACAGATTGCTCAGAGTCCCATCAAGCTGGACCCTGAATGTCTCCAGAGATGGGGCCTCCACCACCTCTCTAGGCAACCTGTTCCAGTGAGCCATCACCCTCATATCAAAGAACTTTTTCCTAATGTCCCATCTAAATTTACCCTATTCTGGCTTAAAACTACTACCTTTTCTCCTGTTATTACATGCCCTAGTGAACAGTTCTTCCCCAGACTTCTTACAGGCCCCTTTCAGGTATTGAAAGGTTGCTATAGGATTCTCCTGGAGTCTTCTCTTCTTCAGGCTGAACAACTCCAACTCCTTCAGCCTGTCTGCACAGGAGAGGTGCTCTAGCCCTCAGATCATTTTTGTTGCTCTCCTCTGGACATGCTTTAACAGGTCCACATCCTTTTTGTGTTGAGGGCTCCAGAGCTGGATGCAGTACTGCAGGTGAGGTCTCACCAGGGCAGAGTAGAGGTGCAGAATCACCTCTCGATCTGTTGGCCTCACTTCTTTTGATGCAGCCCAAGATGCAATTGGCCTTCTGGGCTGCAATTGCACATTGTTGGCTCATGCCCACCATCCACTGGTACCCTCAAGTCTTTCTTTAATCTTCGTTTTCTGGCTTAGACATATATAGAAACTCTTCTTTTTTTTTCTTTACATCGTTTGCCAAGTTCAGCTCCAGCTGCACCTTGGCTTTCCTGACCTCATCCCTACACAACTGGCCAACATCTCTATATTCTTCCCAGGATACCTGTCCCCTCTTCCAATGCCTGTGTAACTCCATCTTGCTTTTTACTTTGGCCAGTAGGTCTCAACTCAGCCATGCTGGTCTCTTGCCTTCCTTGCCCAACTTCTTACACCTGGGGATTGAGATCTCTTTCACTCTAGAGAAAGCATCCTAAAAGATTTGCCAGCTCTCTTTTGCTCCCTTGTCCCTGAGGACTTCTTCCCATGTGGTCCTACTTACTAACTCCTTGAAGAGCTGAAGTTTGCTTTTCTAAAATTTAGAGTCCTGACTTCTTCTCATCTGCCTCATACCCTTAAGACCGTGGACTGCACACGTACATGATCGCCACAGTTCAGGCAGCCTTCAGTTTTGCCATTGCTGATGATTTTGCTTGCATTTGTGACCATCAGGTCCAATAATGCACCCCTCAGGCATGGTTGTCTATATTTTGTCTTAAAAAGTTGTCATAGAGGCACTCCAGGAGTCTTTTGGATTGCCTACAGCTTGCTGTGATTCTTTTCCAACAGATGTTGGTGTGGTTGAAATCCCCCATCGGGGTGAGAGCCTGTGAGTGCGATGTCTCCTGGAGCTGGAGTAAGAAGGCTTCATTGACAGGCTCGAATTGATTGGGTTGCCTGTAGTAGACTCCAGCCACAAGGCTCCCTTTGTTGTCCTGATCCCAAATTCCTACCCATAAGCTTTTCATCTGCTCATGGCTGTTCTTTATGGACAACTCTTCACACTCTTACATAGAGAGCAACACCTCCACTCCTTCTTCCTCTCCTGTCCCTTCCAAACAGCTTGTGGCCATTGATAGTCACACTCCAGTCATAGGATTCATCCCACCAAGTTTCCGTAATCACCACTATGTCATAGCTTCCCTGTAGCACAGTACCTTCCAACTCCTCCTGTTTGCTGCCATGCTGTTTGCATTGGTGTAGAGGCACTTCAGCTGGGCTGCTGGCCATGTCACCTTCTTAGAGCAACACCCCTTCATTTCCCCAAGGTGTTCCATGGATGCTACCCTGCTGTCTCCTAATAGCTTAGGAGCCCCTGGTTCATCTCTGTAAGACTTTGCCTATGCTGCAGGGTCCACAGCATGCCTCAGGGCAATGGGCTGAAGGCAGTTACTATCACCCCATCCTTCCAACCCTGGTGTGTCTTCCTGACACTTGACACAAACAATCTTTATATTATGATACCACTCCCCCTTTGCATATAGTTTAAAACCCTGTAAATCAGCCCTGCAATCTCTTGGGCAAAACCTCTTTTTCCCCTTTGAGAAAGGTGTCTTCGTTTTGATGCCAGCATTCCTGGTGCTGTGTAGGCCATCCCATTATCAAAAAAACTGATATTGTGGTAGTGACACCAGTCATGGAGCCATGTGTTGATAGATTGGATCCTCCTGTTTCTTCCAATGTCACTGCTTTCAACTGGGAGGAGGGAAAGAAAAAGAACCTGAGCCCCAGATTCTCTCACTAACCCTCCCAATGCCCTGAAGTCACTCTTGATTTTTTGTGGACTATTTGTTGCTGCTTCCTTTCCACCCACATGGAAAATTAGTAGTGGGTAGTAATCTATGGAGTTCTCTAATCCAGGAAGTTTTCTAGTGACCTCTCTAACACAGGCACCAGGGTGACAGCAGACCTTCTTGTGAGGATGCATACACAGCATATTGGACCTTCTGTTCCCCTCAGAACAGAGTCACCTTTGCTAAGAAGGTAAGTGCATAGTTGCCATGACCCAGATTGGGCAACAAGGAAGATTCAGATTGGACCCCCTTGCTTTCTAAACTCCTTCTCAGAGAAAAGTCTAGATGCAGCTGGATCTAACCTTATTATCAGATGTGGCTCTTCAAGAGAGAGTGATTAGAATGTTACACTCCGAGGAAATGCTCAAGACTCCGATACCTCGTGATCAGATTAAGGTGAAATGACACTCAAGGTCTTTATTTGAATATTAGCTTTAATTAAAACTATAGAAGGAACACTGATACTTTGATTATTATGTATACTCAGGCTGCATGATCGTAAAGGCTGATATTTTGATTACAAAGGTTATACCATGTATGCTCAAGCTGTGTGACCTGGGACAAAGAATGGTAGATCTTGAGTTACTTAATGATCCTAGGAAAGAAAAGAGAGAGAGAAAGTGAGAGAATAGAAGAAGAAAAGTTAGACAGATAGATAACAGAAAATCACCAATTCTGTATCGAGCAAAATATTTTGTTTCAGCCATCATATTTCATGCTAGAAAGGTTATTTGATCAATGAAAAATAAAGCCTTTGAGGAATAATATTCTAAAAAAAAGAGTATCTCAGAGATACTATCTCCCATGGCAGAGATAAAGCAAATATACTAACCTATGCATGCTCATGGGACAAATAGATGCTGTAGGCATGCAAATGCCAATCAACATATGGAAACAGGAAACAAATGGAAGATCTTGGACTAAATGTAAGTGCTACATCAAATTGCTACAAAACTGACATTTTACTACAGGACATTAAAGACCCAGTCTTTCTTTTCAAGCATATTCCCTGGATATTGTGATAGAAATGTAAGAGAAGTGATGTGTACTGTCATGCATGTATCAAAAGAAAAGCTGATCAAAATACCTTCCCTAAGACAAAATCTTGTATGTACATTTCCTCTGTGAATTTGTGTTGCTATACTTAATATCTTTTTCATCTGCAGAGGAAGCGCACCTTACATGCACATGTGTATATGTGTATATATATATGTGTGTGTGTGTGTGTATATATATATGTGCATATTTGCGTGTATATATATAAGCTTAAACATTTATTTTTAGAACTATTGACATCTTAACAAGTCTAGTTCAAGAATCATTATAAGGATTGATCTATTTTTTACAGAAAATATAAGGAAGTATAGTAGCACAGTCAGAATAATTCTATACTGAAAAAGCTTCAGAAATACTAATAATAAAATTTAAAAAGTAACACACAATTCTCAGTTTCTATCCCCTTTCCTGTTTTTATGCTTATCTTTTTCATGCTTCTCTGGCTTCTCATGGCAGGAAGGAGCATGTGTAGTGTGTTCTAGAGAGTTGTCAGTGTCAGGAGTCTTTCACTGAAAGGAATATAATATTAATGTCAATGTTTTTTTCTTCCTCACCATAGGAGACATTTTTGGGGACTTTTTGTATGTTGGGGTTTTTTTCATCCACATTTACAGGCATTCTCCACTCCTTGTTACATCCAAATATGCCATACATGGTGTATTTTATGTATGCTAGATACTATTCCTTCATTTTCTTTGCTGCCCAAAAGCTGCCCAACTTCAGGTCTGCATTTCTTTAACTCATAATTAGTGATTTGCTCACAGTTTGTGATCCCTAGATCCAAGCCTATGCCCAGATTCAAGCCTGTACCCCATCTCTAACCCTCCCATGCAGGTATCCTCCTCTATGCTGTACATTGTGTCTCCACTTTTTAAAGACCCCTGCAATTGTAGCAAGCATACTTTTGTCTACACTACATCAGTGTGTTAGAGTAGTAAATATCTTATTCTACATAGAATAATAACTGCTTATTATTGCTACCAGTATAAAACTATGGTTGTACCACATAATGATACACAAATGTAAAACAAATGAGCCATAGAGACCTGTTCAAACAGAGAAACTGCTGACACAGTTAATGCTGCAGGCAGGTCAAGAAAAGCTCAGACAGAGGAAACCTGCCAAAACTCAGTCCTGAGGCTTTGCAAATTCAGTACAAAGAAATGTTACCAGACATGGCAATATTCTGTTAGAATGACACATGATAGCGTCTTGCATTTTTTCACTAAAAAAGTGGTTGATCACACTGAGGGGTAAATATTGAACTTTAGTACAGATAACGAGAAAACAGTATGTTTTGCATTTAATGAGTAGTCTGACACCAGGTAATTAATGTATACTGACACCATGTGTCATGCCACTGAATGTAAAGATTTTGTTAGAAGTGTTATCTGTATAA
This sequence comes from Chaetura pelagica, assembly GCF_000747805.2. NCBI lineage: Eukaryota > Metazoa > Chordata > Aves > Apodiformes > Apodidae > Chaetura > Chaetura pelagica. Next base: position 262,064 of record NW_009954505.1, read on the forward strand.
AGCGGTTATCTGTGAAGCTGCCTATGCATTACCTGTGGAAGGAGAAAAGAGGGATTAAGGGAGAATTCATAAGCAGCACCAATGCCTCTGTGCGAAGGTTGATTATTTCACTAGGCTTATATGAAGATATTGCCCAGGGCTAAGGCGTTTAAACACAAAATTTGACAAATGTTCCCCAGACTTACTTATATGTGGGTAGATGCACAGACAGTAATGACAACACACCCACATGTGTTGCCATTGCAACACTAGACAATTCTGTATTGGAAAATAAAGCTGTTGAAGGTGATGGATGTAGGAAAAGAGAAACCACTTGCTGTTAAAATCCTATCTATCTAGTAAGATACTAATGTATAATTTGTAATGTATTCCAAAGGAAATTAAGTCCTTAAAGCTTTAATTTCACTAATGATCTGAAGTGACAGTAAATAAAATGTAAATAAGCCAGTTTAAACAACACTAAATACTTGTTAGCAAATACTTTTTGTATTTTTAGAAAGTTCTTTCTTCCCTCAAATTATTTATTGTATTTGACAATTTGTGCAGCTATTAATGAGATTTCTCTGAAGACTGGAGCAATTGAAGAGCTCTTATGTGAACAGAGTATAATGTGATGGCAGTAAGTGCTCTGTCCATAGGGCTGAATCACACATGCAGCTTCTAGAATGTGTTACCAAATGTTTGCAAAACAACATACAACAAAACCAACAGCAACTATAATTCTTTTAAAAAGTGGAACATACAGTAAGTTTCCCAGAACTTGGAATATTTAATAAATAGTGGGGTCAAAATGTGCTGTTATAAATCTACCACTAAACAGGTATCTTAATATAGCCAGAGTTTTGTCCTATCACATGACTGAGCTCAAAGAGCCTGTAATCTCAGATGAATTTATAAACTAATAAACTACCATCCTTAGGTTGTTAACACAACACTGAAAGTTAACTAGGTGTGAGGAGAGGGAATAAGGGGGAGAAAAGTGTCAAGAAAACAGATGCTATTGTGGACTTAAAAATAGTAGCAGAAAGGACAAATTTAGACACAGTAACAACTATAGGATAATAGTAAGACAAGCAGGGGTTTGAGGAAGAAAATGGAAAGATCTTCATTCGACAAAAACATATGTGTTTTTTTTAATATCACAGTACTGTCTTTGTTGTCAGAAAAAAAGAAATAAGTATATATATATACATATATATATAGGCAAAAGCATTCAAGTATTGAGAATTTAAAGATTGTGGTGCTCTGTCTGCCTACCCCTAACATCCATATTTTTTCAGTGAGTAAAGCAGTGATGTTTAAAAATATGCATTGCACAAAAAAAGTTACTAATTCCTTGGAAATAAGAGTTTATAGGGTAACCTCCCTCATACAAACCAAGTAATATATGTATTTCATAAATAGGCAGATATATAAACACTCTGGTAGGTAGAAATAAGCAAGACTTTGAAGTTATTGTTGTACAAAATATCAAACCCTCATATATGGTAAACAAAGAACTTTTTATCTATTAACTGGAGATATATATGCTTACACAAAAATACCATAGACATGTAAGAAGCCAGAGGGATGCAAAATATGTTCTAATTATAGTTAAATAAAAAATCACTGTTTCAGAGCACTCTAGAGATAACTGACACTTCTTGATATGTTGCTATTAAAAGGGTTTTTCCCAGCTGATCTCCTAAGGTCTGTGAAATATCTTCAGCTCTGTGTTAACAACCTCTCATGCTTATTATGACTATAAAGTACAAAAATGTATTACCCTCAGAAGTAACAGTTTGCTGCTAAATAGAGTAAATTTTTTAAAGTGGAGGCTGGTGGTGTAGGGAGCTGTTAGCCAACACTGTGGGCACAGATTAGTGTTGAGAGACTGCAATTTTATTTCTGGTGAATATATTCATGTCTCTGAGGTCATGAGAGGTGCAGTGAGCTTGAAGGGGGTTTGAATAAAGCTGTAAGAAAAATGTCACTGTTTGTTATTAGAGGTTTCCTATTTGTTTCCACTGATTCCTATTAAAATCAGAGAGAAAATATTGATTTTGCTGGAAATTATTAAGTGTGAGAATGAGTGCAAATATTTTTCAACCATATTATTTACTTGTTAAAATGAACTTTATAAAGCCAAGCCAGATATTTAATATTATATTAAAAGCATCTGCCACATATTTTGTTTCTCAGTAAGACATACTGAATGCCTTTTATGTAAGACCAAAACTGGATTTACACATGCCTGCCAGAGGGAAACCACCTCCTTGGAGACAGAAGCAGTCTGCTATTGGAAGGTTTTAAGTTTTTCTTATAAGTCATAAGCAGAGAGTAATTCTGAAAGATTAATTTATAAGGGATATATTAAACCACATTTAAAACTTTACTATAAACTTATTAATAAATAGTTCTCTCAAGTTTACTTCAGGTACTGACACACAGAAGTTGTGTGACGTAGGCACTGTGCAGTAATTATGTACTTTGTCCAAAAGGTAAAAACTGAGAAAAAAGGAATTAACTAACAAAAATAATAGAGGCAATAAAAAATTTTTAAAAGATCCTAACGTTACAATTCAAGACTCTGAATTTGATTTTTTGCTTATACCGAACTGACCAAGAAAATTCAGAGTTAAATACTTCCTAGATAAAAATAAATTGTTGTGTGTTTTTTTTTTTCTTCTTACAAATTTGATCAATGCAGGTCAAAGGAGATGATTCTGCCTTCCTACTCTGCTCTCATGAGACCCCACCTTTGTCCAGCTCTGGAGCCCCCAACACAAGCAGGACATGGGGCTGTTGGAGTAATTCAAGAGGAGGACCACAAAGACGATCAGAAGGCTGGAGCACCTCTCCTATGAAGACAGGCTGAGAGAGGCTGTTCAGGCTGGAGAAGAGAAAGGTCTGGGGATGCCTTCTAGTACCTGAAAAAGCCTAAAAGAAAGCTGGGGAGGGACTTTTACAATTACTCTTCTGCTCTTATTTTCCTCTGTAAAGAGCTTTCCTGCCCTTTCCCTTTAACTGGAAGGATTGTTGACAACACTACCTGTGATCCTGAGCTCTTCAGCACCCCTCTCAGAGCTCTCCAGTCTTTTCTGATAGTCTTTCAGTTACTTCTATGTGTATCACTGCTGCCCACATGAAACAGTAGGAGAGGAAAATAGTCTGTGGGGAGAGACAGAGGAAAAATTATATCTGATGATTCAGAGCAGCATCTTATGTTACACGTTCTACTCCTTCATATTATAATCTGACCAGGCCAGCAAGGGGAAGTTATAACCCATGCTTCTGTGGTAGTGAGAGCTATAACAGGGCCAGATTTCCAGGAAGATTAACAGCCTCTGAAGGGCAAGCTCATAAATTATTAAAAATTAATTTTGGCAATGACCAAGGACTGCCTTCTGATAATGAAATAACATTTCCTTTCTAACTCATCTTAATAATCTGCTTATCGATGTAACACTTATCTTGTTTGCCTAGTTTAACATCTACAATGTAATTTTGTCTTAAGTACTAATTCTTATCTATTCTGCCATTTTTCTACTTCATCTTTTAGTTTAAAGATTATTTCAGGTTTTCACATCTAACTGTTCAATCTTACACCTTCTGTATAGTTCTCAAATATTATTTTCAAAAATTAAGCTTATTTGATTATGAAGCTTGTGCTTTATAGATGTAATCTAGCCTTTCTGTGAGGGTTACCTTTTCTTACTATACTCATTTTGATTTCCTCTCGGGTTTTCCATTTCATTGCTACCAATCAGACATTTTGCTACAAGACTATTTTTTTTCCCTAAATTTCACTTGTATTAGAAATAAATTACAGTAATCAGATGACTTTCCCTGCTTTATATCTGAAGATGAGACAACTAGGTGAAAGCCAAGTTGAGTAGTTCATCTGACCTGTTTCAGGTGCCAATCCTAGGAGCAGATGGATCATCATTACCTGGTGCATCTTTCTACCCATTGTCTGTTTGGATCAACAGCTCATATTTAGAAATCCAAATTCAGAAAAAAATTAGGACAGACCATATTGATTTGTCACTGAATATTATACTATTAAGTCAGCTGTTAAACAGGTGAAGTTCAGATATTTTAAAGTGTCTAGACTCATAGTAGTGAAGAAATAGGAATTGCTGAAGGATTTCCCATGTTTTTTTCCTCTTATTCTACCATTTGTTGCTGCTTGCTTTAAAGACAGCACTGCTGCCTCAATTAGTCTAGAGACCACTCCTTGAGGTCTCTCAATTTTATTTGTAAGATCAAGTTATTAAAAAAATTTACATGAAAAAACATATAGAGGTGCAGGTCCCTAATAAATTATTCTGTTTGTCATTATACCCTGCTCACTTTTTTCAAACATCATAATATACCCTATAAGAGAAAGTATTAGAATATGTGTCTTGCCACAAAGCTTTTGGGAAAAAAAAAAGGAAAAGTTTTTCTCTCAAGACATTACTAAAAATTATTTAGTACACATTTTTATAATCTGAGTGAGGATTTTTGTCCCTTTACATATTATAAAAGCTTTTTTGTTACCTTGTTCCATCAAAATCAGCACAAAGCAACATCTGTATACCACTGAACTAACACTTATTTATAGACATTCTTTCAATTTTCCTCTGTTCTGTCCCATTTAGTGACAATTTATTAACTATAAAAGGATATTATATTCATACCAAATATGTGGAACTTTCAAAAAAACTTCAGTATTAAATTGTATATCTGTTTGTCTTAATCACATAGTCAGTTTTGAAATTGTTTTTATTGTACTATAAAATATGAACATCAAATTTCCTTCAAATAACTTCTTTCTTCCATCTCTGTGAATTCCATGTCATATAAAAGATTACTTGTAGTATTCTCGTGGTGAATCTGAAGTCAAATTAATAGTAGCTTTGTGCTTTGGAGGGAAGCCATCTATAATCTCTCAAATCTTCAGATGTCATAGTGAGACTGAGTTTCTAAAATAAAGTTTCTCTGGTACTGTGTTGAATAAAAAATACTCTAGCAGAATACATACTGTACTGGCTACTCAGATTTTGCATCTCTATAAACTATATTACCACTAACTTCTTAATGTTTTGGCAGATACCTGAAGCATTATGTACTTCACGGAAATCTATTGACACTTGCATTCTGTAACATATTATGCCTCCTCTTAGGTTTCAGACTGACAAGGTTCGTAGAATTATAGAATCATAGAATCATTAAGGTTGGAAGGAACCTTAAAGATTATCAAGCTCCACCCCCCCTGCCATGAGCAGGGAACCCCACCACTAGACCAGGTTGCACAAAACCTCATCCAACCAGGCCTTAAAAACCTCCAAGGATGAGGCATCAATGACCTCCCTGGGAAACCCATTCCAGTTCCTCATCACCCTTAGAGGGAAGAATTTCCTCCTAACATCTCACCTAAATCTCCCCTCTCTCAGTTTAAAACCATTACCCCTTGTCCTATCACTATCTTCTCTTATGAGAAGCCCCTCCCCAGCTTTCCTGTAGGTCCTCTTCAGGCACTGGAAAGCCAATATAAGGTCTCCCTGGAGCGTTCTCTTCTCTAGGCTGAACAGCCCCAACTCTTCAGCCTGTCTTCACAGCAGAGGTGCTCCAGGCCTTTGATAGTCTTGGTTACCCTCCTCTAGACCCTCTCCAACAGGTCCATATAATTCTTGTCCTGAGGGCACCAAAGCTGCACACAATATTCCAGGTGGGGTCTGACCAGAGCAGAGCAGAGGGGCAAAATCCCCTCCCTAGCCCTGCTGGCCACACTTCTTTTGATGCAGCCCAGGATGCAGTTGCTCTCTGGGCTCCAGCACACACTGGTGGCTCAAGTCAAGCTTCTCATCTACCACCACCCTCCAAGTCCTTCTCCTCAGGACTGCTCTCTAGCCATTCTCCCCCAAGCCTGTATTTGTGCCTGGGGTTGTGCTGACCCTGGTGCAGGCCTTGCACTTGGCCTTGTTGAACTTCATGAGGTTGGCACTGGCCCAGCTCTCCAGCCTGTCAGGGTCCCTCTGGATGGCATCCCTTCCTTCCAGGGTGTCAACCACACCACACAGCTTAGTATCATCAGCAAACTTGCTGAGGATACACTAAATCCCACTGTCCATATCTCCAATAAAGAAGTTAAACAACACTGGTCCCAATACTGACCCCTGAGGGACACCACTCATCACCTGCCTCCATTTGGATATTGAGCTATTGACCACAACTCTCTGGGTGTGACCATCCAGCCAATTACTTATCCAGTGAGTGGTCCATCTGTCAAATCCACATCTTGTCAGTTTGGAGACCAGCTTGAAAAGCTCTGGAATAATTATTTCACCTGGAGTTGGAATTTTTTTCTCCAGGCTCGACTTACAGTGCAGAAGGCCACCAAACTGGTCAAGCATGACTTGCCCTTGGTGAAGCCATGTTGGCTGTCACCAGTCACCTCCTTATTTTCCACATGCCTTAGCAAACTTTCCAGGAGGATCTGCTCCATATTCTTGCTGGGCACAGAGGTGAGACTGATTGGCCTATAGTTCCCCAGGTATTCCTTCTTCTTCTTTTTAAAAACAGGGGCTATGTTCCCTTTTCCATGACCTTTCAAATATGATGGACAGAGGCTTAGCCATTTCATCTGCCAGCTCCCTCATGACCCGTGGGTGAATACCATCAGGTCCCATAGATTTATGCACCTTCAGGTTCCTTAGATGATCACAGACCTTCTCTACTCCTACAGTGCAGGGTAATTCACTCTCCCAGTCCCTGCTTTCACCTGTTGTGGCCTTTGTGTTGAGGTTGGAGCACTTGCCACAGAAGACTGAAGCAAATAACTCATTGAGGACCTCAGCTTTCACAATATCCTGTGTTGCTACCTCGCCTGTTTCCTCCAGTAAAGGGCCTACATTCTCCTTGGTTGTCCCTTTTTCCCTAACATACCATAGAAGCATTTCTTATTGGTTTTAACATCCCTGGTGAGATTTAATTCTAGCAGGGATTTGGCTTTCCTAACCTGATCCGTAGCTGCTCAGGCAACCACTCTGCAATCCTCCCAGGATACCTGCCCTAGTTTCCACCCTCTGTATTCTTTCTTCTTCAGTTTGAGCTTTTCTAGGAGCTGCTTTCTCCTCCATGCTGGTCTCCTGAGGTTTCTACCTGACTTTCTCTTAGTTGGGATGCAATGTTTTTGGGCCTGGAAAGGTTCTCTGTCATTATATAGAGACATATTAAACAAAAAGGTTAAAAAATCTCATTTACCTATGTACCTGTTATAATGAATTCTGATCAATTAATTCAAGATAGATTCCCTTTATGCAGCTAGTGAGACCTGAAGTGATACAATTAAGACAGTTCAGTTTTGTTCTGCTCTGCTGGGTTTTTTTCAATTGAATTATACAAAAATTATAATTTATACCAGCCTTCAGGCAGTTACCTGATTTTAGTATTAGCTCCAAAATCTCAGTACTCACAAGGTAGCTTTCTATTAAGACTTAAATAAATGATGCAAGAAGGAACTACTATCCTCCCAATTATGTCAAAACTGCAAGTATCAGAGGGCAATAAAAAAAGGGTTTAAGCTTATGGATTTTGATAAATAAAGCAACACAACTTTCCAGAGGAGCAGTCAAAACCACCATAATTGCATCAATGCAATTATTATCTTAGCTTATTATCTAAACCTTAGAGAGTTGTTTCTTCTTTTTCCTCAGGAAATCTGTCTAGCAGATAAAACTGTTTGTTCAAAATATTTTTTAAGTGATAGAGCAGTTTACCAGCAGATTCTCTGAGATACTAAAGTCACTTTTTTTTAATTAAAAGTAAAAAGAAAATATTTTGCATAAGACTACTCTTTTCTAAATTTCACAGTTTATTCTTGCAAACCATTTCTGAAATATGAAATTGTTCTACAGTACCCAAATAGTCTGAGGAACTGGGAGTGTAAAATTCATCATCTTCGTGGCCCTCCTGTGGACTCACTCCAATAGCCCCATGTCCTTCCCACGTTGGGGGCTCCAGAACTGGACACAGTGTTCCAGCTGGAGTCTCATGAAAGCAGAACAGAGAGGGAGAATCAACTCCATTGACCTGCTGGCCACACCTCTTTTGATGCAGCCCAGTACATAGCTGGCTTTCTGGGCTGCAAGTGCACCTTGCCAGCTTGTACATAGCTGGCTTTTTGGGCTGCAAGTGCACCTTGCCAGCTCATGTTGAGATTCTGATCAATGAAGTCCTTCTCCTCAGGCCTTTCTCAATCCAATCTCCAGCCAACCCGTAATTACACTTGGGATTATCCCAACCCTGGTGCAGAAACTTGCACTTAGATTTACTGAACTCCATGAGGTTGGCATGGACCCACCTCTCAAGTATGTCAAGGTTTCTCTGGACCATGACAAGTTCCTTTCACTTCAGTCTTATGACACATCTGGGAAGCCAAAACCAGATTTCATGATGGAACTGAAGCAGTCTTCCAGTCAAAGCTGGCTGGGGTTACCTTCAGTGATCACACAGCTACTCTAGCATTTAATGATGCTGAATATTATACTCATCTTTGACACAAGAAAAATAAATTAGAGACGAGGAAAGAAAACCATATCTACCCTTTTCCAACTGCAGCTCAAGACCTCTCAAATATGCTCCCAGATCAGCTGGAAGACTTCTCAGAGCTTTTAGTTCAGAGCTGTCTCCTGCAGTTAGGTGACTTAATGTATTCTTGTTCTGTTGGCACTGCAGGAGGAGGAAATACTCTTTTTACACAAATATTAAAACAGTGGCTGGAGGTACAAAGGCATCTATAAGACCTCATATGCATTCCTCATTCTCAGAAAAAAAAATCACCAAAAAGACAAACAAAAAGAGCAAATGCCAAACAAAAAACTCACCCTGGAATGAATAAATTACAATTGTTTTAGTGGATGACTTTGCTGTTCATAGAATCATAGAACTATTCAGGTTGGAAAAGACCCTTGGGATCACCGAGTCCAACCATCATCCCTACTCTACTAAGTTCTCCCCTAAACCATATCCACCAACACCACATCCAAACGACCCTTAAATACATCCAAGGTGACTCAACTACCTCCCTGAGCAGCCTATTCCAGTGTCTAACCACTCTTTCTGTGATTTTTTTTTTTTTCCCGTATGTCCAGCCTAAACCTCCCTTATTGCAGCTGGAAGCCATTCCCTCTTGTTCTGTAGTTAATTACCTGTGAGAAGAGCCCAGCACCAACCTCTCTACAATGACCTTTCAGGTAGTTGTAGAGACTGATGAGGTCTCCCCTCAGCCTCCTCTTTCTCAAACTAAACATTCCCAGCTCCTTCAAGCGTTCTTCACAAGATTTATTCTCTAGGCCCTTCACCAGCTTCATTGCCTCCTCTGTACTCGCTCCAGCACCTCTATATCTCCCTTGAATTGAGGTGCCCAAAACTGGACACAATACTCCAGGTGTGGCCCCATCAGTGCTGAGAAGGGGGACAATCACCTCTCTGCTTCTGCTGGTCACACTATTTCTAAAACAGGCCAGGATGCCACTGGCTTTCTTGGCCACCTGGGCACACTGCTGGCTTATATTCAGCTGCCTGTCAATTAGAACCCCCAGGTCCTTTTCTGCCAGACACTTTCCAGCCACACCTCCCCAAGCCTGTAGCATTGCCTGGGGTTGTTGTGGCCCGAGTGCAGGACCCGGCACTTGGTCCTGTTGCAGCCCAGACCATTAACATTAGCCCAACTACCCAATCTATCCAAGTTTCTCTGTAGGGCCTCCCTATCCTCATGCAGATCAACACTCCTACATAACCTGGTATGATCTGCAAACTTACTGATAATACACTCTATGTCCTTATCAAGATCATAAATAAAGATGTTAAACAAAAACAGTCCCAACACTGATCCCTGAGGAACACCACTTGTGACTGGCCACCAGCTGGATTTGACTCCACTGACCACCACCCTTTGGACCCGACTGTCCAGCCAGCGTTTGATCCAACAGATTGTATGCTCATCCAAGCCAGGAACAGCCAGGTTTTGTTATGAGAGTTCTATGGGGAACCATGTAAAATGTCTTTTGGAGGTCCAGATAGACAATATCCAAAGCCTTTCCCTCATCCAACAGTCAGGTCATTAGATCATAGAAGGAGATCAGGTTCATCAGGCAGAACCTGCCCTTCATAAACCCATGCTGACTGGGCCTGATCCCCTGGTTGTCCTCTATATGGTTTCTAATGACACTCAGGGTGATCTGCTCCATGACATTCCCTGGTACTGAGGTCAGACTGTGAGGTCTATACTTTCCTGGATCCTCCTTTCTGCCTTTCTTATAGGTGGGTGTTACATTTGCTACCGCCCAGTCCATTGGGACTTCCCCAGTTAGCTAGGACTTCAGGTAAATGATGGAAAGTGGCTTGGTGATCACATCTGCCAACTCTTTCAGCACCCTTGGATGTAACCAATCCGATCCCATAGACTTAAGTGTGTCTAAGTGGTATAGGGGTCTTTGAGAGGCAAAGTAGGTGTTGAGCATCTCAGCCTTTTCCTCATCCTTTGTTACTAAGATGCTTTTTGTATCCAATAAAGGATAGAGACTTTCCTTAATCCTCCCTTTGCTGTTAATGGCAATGTTACAGAAACATTTTTTATTATCCCTAACAGCTGTGGCTAGTTGAGCTCTAGCTGTGCTTTGGCTCTCCTAATTTTCACCCTGCATATGTTCACTTCATCTTTATAGACTTCATGAGTGACCTGTCCCCTCTTCCAAAGGTCATATACTTTCCTTTTGTACCTAAGGTCCATCCAAAGGTCCCTATTTAGCCAGGCTGGTCTCCTACACCACTTACTGGTTTTTGGCACATGGGGACAGCCTGCTCCTGTTCCTTTAAGTCTTCTTTCTTGAAGTGTGTCCAGCCTTCCTGGACTCCTTTATCCTTCAAGGCAGCCTCCCAAGGGACTTTGTCAATCAGTCTTCTGAATAGGTCGAAGTTTGCTCTCCGGAAGTCTAAGGTGGCAGTTTTACTAACCCCTCTCCTTGTTTCTCCAAGGATCAAAAACTCAATCATCTCATGATCACTGTGCCCTAGACAGCCTCCAACCTTTACTTCCCCCACTAAAATCTTCCCTGTTCACAAGAAGCAGGTCCAGGAGGACATCTTCCCTGGTTGGCTCACTTATCAGCTGTGTGAGGAAGTTATCCTCCACACATTCCAGGAACCTCTTGGAATGTTCCCTCTCTGCTGTGTTGTATTCCCAGCAGATGTCTGGGAGGTTAAAGTCCCCCACAAGAACAACAGCAAGTGACTGTGAGATTTCTCCCCACTGCTTACAGAAAGCTTCATCCACCTCACTGCTTTGGTTGGGAGGTCTATAGCAGACTCCCACAGCAATATCAGATTTACTGGCCCTTAACCTAATCCAAACACTCTCAACCTCATCATGACTACACTTGATTTCAAAAGCTCTCATAGCATTCTCTAACATACAGGGCCCTTGGACTCCTTGTAACAATTTCATCACTGCCAACCTGAAAAACCAGCAGTGGATAGTGTCAAGAGAGCTGCACCAGCTCAGAGAGTTTCCTTTCAACATCTCTAACCCGAGCCTTGGGAAGGCAGCACTTCCCTTCTGTTCCCCTCAGAAGGGAGTCACCCACCACAGTTACTCTCCTTCTTAGTTGAAGAAGTCCTCAGGTGTGGGGGTGAGTGACAAGCCCTAGGTGATTCACTAGATGGATCTACCCCTCTAACTTCATTTACCTGTCCCTGAAGTTACCAAGCAACTGGGAGGGTGGAAGGGGTTGGGAGGGTTTTCACTTGCCTCTCGGAGGAGGGTCCTCCCTCCATTTCCCCCTGTCCTGTGAGTTCCCTCCTTCTGTCTGATGACAGGAGGAGATCCATCACTTTTTCCAGAGCCTCTTCCTTCTGCCCTTGCCTCAGGGTGTGGCTCCACCAATCTATTTCACTTTCGCATTCTCTGATGTTCTCAACCTTTCAACCTCCACCCTCAGCTCAACCAACTGCCTGAGCAGATCACTTATTTGCTCACCCCACACACACGCGGTGTCACTGGCTCCCTCTGGTACCAGTGCCAGGCTCAGGCAGTCGCTGCAGCCCCAGACCTGCATGGCCACATGTCTGCACAGAACCTCTGTCCGAGTTCCCACATTCTTTCTTGCTGTGGCTTCTGGCCATGATCGTCTGTCTAGGTGAAGGAAACCAACTGCTGTTTGCTGCTCCTTGCGAGCCCTCATGCACACCCACTCTAACCTGGCTCGGGCCACTCTCTGCCATGGCCACTGCCCCTGCCACCTCAGCCTCCCAGTTCCTCAAAGGATTCCCACTCAGTCTCGAGTCTCCCCGTTCTGCCCCTGCTTCACTGCCTCTGGGAAGCCTGGCCCCGTCTCAAACTCTCTCTGTAGTTAAAAAGAACAGCTCTCACTGCTGTCTTTCTCTGTTATTTAGAATAAACTGGGATGTGTATCAGCATTTTGGTGAGAAGTGCAAGCCACTGGATATACTGTGCAAATACCAGCTGAGGAAACGTAGCCTGAACCAGAGAGCTTCTTCTTCTTAGGAATATCCTGTAAGTTCTCAGCCATCTGAAGTCTGAGAAAAACCTGCATGTTACTGGGAACAGAAAGCAAACAACTTTAAGAGAGACATAATTAAATTCAGAAGCCTGGCCTGGAGGAGCAGAATTTCAGATTTGTCTGAATTTTGTCTAAATCCCACTCGTTTTTTGTTTTGTTTTGTTTTGCTTTGTTTTTATCTGGAACACTGTTTTCTCCTTGTATAAAGGTAATGGCTTTATAGTCTTTTTATATCTTTGTAAAGATGAACTTATTAAAGGCTGAAAGGATCAAAAGCACTTCAACTGCAACCTGTGGCAGATGGGCATAATTTCGGTTCTTGAATAGCCCAAAAGCAGCAGGAGAGCCTGCTGATCTGCAGGGATCCACCTGTAGCAAGTCTAAAAATATACTGTGCACAGTACTGTGGCCCTTTTATTTCCACTGAACAAAGCTGTATTACCCGCTGTGTACCCTAGATATCTACTGTAAATCTGACCATGGAATGAAAGAGCAGATGATCAATGTGTTCAGAGTATGTTCTGGATGCCTCAGAGTCACTGAACAGGACCTGCACGTGTATTGGCTGTTTGGCTGGATTTTCTGGAGTTCCTGTCCCGTTACAGTTAGGGGAAATCTCAAAATCCTAGATAAATTATCCCATTTCCACATCGTGTGAGAAGGCAAAAAATCACACTGGATTAGAAACACAGAAGGCAGTAGTAAGAGGAAATCTAAAGTCTCTTCAGTTGCCTGGCAAACTCATGTAGTTAAAACCATGTCACTGATATGTCTTGGACAAATAAAATACTCAAAATATTAAAGACTAAATTTCACCACATGAAGAACTAAAGCTGTGTTAACTTCTGTACAGTTTCACTGGAGGAGAAAAGAGAACAAAATTTTAAAAGGAGGAATAATGCTATGTGTGAAAATGGGGATTCAGAAATGTTGTGGAATAAGTGAGAGAAAACAGCCTTGCAGAAGTCAGTTTAAGCCAGTCACTGAACACCACTGATTCTGTACCCTTGTGGAAAGTTAAATTTGGTCTTTGTGAGAAGACGTGGGGCTTTGTATACACACAAGAAACATTAGGCAAACATGTCTTTAATATCTGTTCAAACCAGCAGGATAGAACAGGGCAATGTTCATTTTAAAATTTTTGAAGGCATTTCTTTTTGTTGTTTTCCAGTGGAGTCACACAGAGAGAACATACAGCTTTGAAGCTTAGCAATACAGAATCTGTAAAAGGCCAAAGACTTACTTAAAAATTCAGATTTTACTGTGATTACGTTGGCCACCTGTCATGTATTTTGTAGATCTATCTCCACAAACTGGTCTTCTAACATAGGAAATGCAATTATTAAGTTTTAAACACTTACGTCACTTCTGGGAAAGCTAAAACTCAAGGCAAATAACTTGCAAGAAGAACTTTCATCCTCCATATTGCTAAGAAAAGGTCTAGTCACTAATAATTCAAATAACTTAGATTAAAAAAATAATTTGACCTAATTCTGGCTCCTAAACTTACCAAAGTATGAGTGAAATTCCTTATTTTGTTTTCAGATGTGTTCTTTATTTCAGAATTCTAATTAAAAAAAAATAAATCAGATGTTGTTCAAAGTAGTAAAAGTGTTTTACAATAATCTTTGTGAAAATAGCTTTATGAAGCCTTTAGAGTATTAGATTTTATATAAAATGAAAGTATTTTAATGAGAAATGTAATAATGAGATCTCCACAGGAATCACAAGTGTATCTTTTATTATGAGTGCTATAAAGGACACTAATCAAAATCTTGATGATAAGATACTTAAAGTTCTACCTACTTTTAATACATTAATTATAAACATCTATTTTAACTGAAGTGGAAACAGATGCTTTCATGTAGGACTATGCATTAAAAATATAGTAAATTATTAAAATCTGGTTTAATTATTTAAGTTGTTCAATCGGATAATACATTCTTTATTTCAGAAACTTTAAAAATATGGCTAATTAGGGACCTTGCCAAAAACATAATTTAAAAGAATACTTCCTCTGAAGTAGAAAATACAGTGAAGAGATGTTTCTGGTCATCAAGAAATGTTTCATCATTGAATATTCAACATGGAACACATTTTATTAATTCAATCTTGCTAAAAGCCTTAGCAGTTTAAGAAAGATTGTAATAGTTATACCTTGAATATTGTAGTGACTTGTTCCTAGCCTCAGAAGTTTCTTCTTGTCCTCGCCCAAATTATCAGACATCTATGAACCCAGAATGATACATAAGAAAGGCTTTACCTCTAAACAGAATTCTTAAAAAGAAAAAGTAATGGTTGTTGAAAATATAAATAAGGGTATTGCTGATAATAAAGTATTATGTATGTGTGTGTCAAATTTTCTTTGGGATTATCTCTCCCAGGTCCCTGAATTTCAACCTGTACATGTATGCTTAGATTTATATTAATGAAAATAGTTTAACAAGCTTTAAAGTAACAAGAATTAAAAGGAAGCAATTTTCCCTAGGCTTAACAAACACAGATATATATATTAATTCAGTGCTGAATAAATTATTTCTCTTACTCAGGGACTGGTACCTAGACAGAATATAATTAATAAATCAAGTTTGTAAAATTAGTGGCTTTGTCTCTCTCAGAGGTTATGCCAAAACTACGGAGCAAATCAGTTTTCTGGAGTTTCAGCTCACAGACTTGTATTTCCATCTCAAAAAGAGGGCTATCCGTCACTGCCCTTCCCAAATTACATCTGGGACAATCAGAGTTGAACAGTCAGGCTCAGGGGATAGAAAACACTTCTGTGTCCCATATCACATACTAAGCAAGAGAAAAGAGACTTAGTGATGGTGCCCAAATAGATAGACAATTTGCTGAGAGTCTTCAGCAGAATCATGTGGAACCAAATTAGTATCAACTGCCTTCAAATGTCTAGGTTACATCAGCATAGAAGTGTAACAATCCAAATCACACCACTGAGATGTTTTCCATAGTTGATTACAAAGGTCAGATAGCTTAGATTAATATACTTTGATCTTAAATGTCCTAAGCCTGTGGTTTCTTTTCTTTCCTGAATGGTACAAACCTGTGATTAGTGACCTCTGCTTTGAAGAAGGACATGTCAATTCTTAGCACTTTGCAAAATCTGTATTCTTGCTGAAGTTTATCTCTCCTGATGTTTTTTTCACTAACCCATATGAAAGCAATCTGCTCATTAGATGAAAGTTTTATTCCCTGGTGTTGTGATTCCTTGTCTGTCTCCTGCCTGACTCGCCATTAATGTCGTGGCTTGGGCAACAAAGAACCAGACACATGGCTGCTCACTCAACTTTCCCCCAAACACGCTGGGATGAGGAGGACAAAACTCATGGGCTGAGACAAAGGACAAGGAGGGTTCTTCACCGATTATGGTCCTGGGAAAAGCAGACTCAACTTGGGGAAAAAAAAAATAAAAAAAATTAATACTAACCAAACACACATAGGACGAAGAAAACACAAAGAGCAGGGCTTGCAGATGTTACCCCACCCCTCCCTTCTTCCCGGGCCCCAATCCCTCGGTTCCCGGTTTCTCTCCCTCCTTCCCCCCAGCGGCACAGGGGGACAGGGGATGGGGTTTAGAGTCACTTCACAGGCTGGGGGTTCCTGCTGCTCCTGCCTCCTCAGCAAGAAGGATTCCTGACAGTCCTGCCCTGCTTCCCCACGGGGTCCCTCCCATGGCACAGAGGCTTCCACCAACCTCTCCTTCCTGAGCCCTTCCCACCAGGCCCGGAGCTGCTCCAGCCTGGGCTTCCCACAGAGTCACGGGGGCTTCGGGAACAGCCACCTCCCCTGGCCCGGGGGCTTCCACAGCTGAGCAATCAGAGCCCACCGGCAGCAAATCCTCTGGCCACAACATCCAAGTCCACTGGCCAAGTTCCCCCCTCCTGTTGCCTTCAGGGAATGTTCCACCACGTTCCTCCATGAGTGCAGGGGCACAGCTGCCATCTCACTATGGGTTGCAGGGAAACTTCTGCTTGGGCACCTTCTGCCCCTTCTTCCTCACCAACCACCAGTACTGCTCTCCTTCCCCAGCACAGATCTTCTCCTTCTTTAAGTCCTCTCTGTTCAGGTCTCAGTTCTTTCATATGTTAATCTCAGACCTGCATCTATTGTCCCTCTATTGGTTCCTTGGCTGGTCTTGGGGCAGGGGAAGCTTCTCAGCTTCTTACTAGAGCTACCCCTGGGGCCCTTTCCCTGCTACCAAACCAAACCAGAACACCCAGTTCTCTACTTTTCCCATTTGATTTATGGCTGTTCATATTTTCTATCCTTGTCATAGAAAATTGGACAGCATTTCTAATTAATGACATCAGTACAGAAAACAGAAAATTTCTTATAATTTATTACTGAAATACCTCCACAAACAAGAGGGTTTTTTGTGGGGTTTGTTGTGTGTTTTTTTTTTGCAGTATTATCCCTTTATTCTACATGCATAGCCTGGAATGCAAGGTCACCTGTTCTCTGGGTGTTTTCTGCATCTTCACTGCTGTTCAGGAGAATCAGATATTAAGGCTCCATTGTACACATGCCTGGATGAAAGTTTGTTGTGGGTGCTGCATAAGAGGTCAGATTGCTTCCTTATAACTTGAAAGCATGACTCTAACTTGTCTGAAATGTACAACTCAGCATGCATATGACCGCAATGCACTGAAATACAGACGTATTTATCCCAGAAGAATCTTTCTCCATGTCACCTTCCTTGTGTCCTCCTCCTCCAATGCTTCCTTCATTTTTCATTTAATAGGAAACAATTAACTACAAAGGAGAGAAAATATAATTTACCTAAGTAGAAGTGAGCAGTGTAATAAATCATTGTGGATATTTTGCTTACAGATACTTCATCTTTCCTAGAAGAATGGAAACTTCTACTTGAAATCAGACACTTTAAGACAGAAAGTTTAGTTGAGAATATTCACAAACCAGAAGATCACTGCATTTCCTCTAAAACTTCCTTCTTCAAACTGGTGTGGAGTCTGAAGAAGCTTTCTTCAGCAAACTTTCTCTGCTGTTTCAGTGATTTAGGGCACTTTTCACTGATTTAGATCCAAGGAAGCTACTGCCTTGCTCAGTAACAGAAAGGAGCAACATCTGTTCATCTGTTATGAACGACTCTCAGAGCATTGTTTTAAGTCAAGTATTGTGGATTATGTGCCATTTGTTACACCTAAATTTTGACATGGAAAAAGTGTCAGTGAAGATAGGCATTTCTGAAAAAGCAAACAAACAAAATATCTGCATAACCTATTGCAGAGATAAAGTTATTTACATTAAAAATAGGAAAAACCACAGATCTATAGTTCTCCCAGATCTTAAACTCATGAAGGATGTTTTGTGAATGATAAAGGGAAAACTTAAATGTGTGGCACTAATTATGCTTGAAATTGCATCAGTGGGAAACACAATTTAACTATTTGAAATATTACTGTACAGTTTTAATGCTAAAATGAGATAATTACTTGACTAATATAAAGAATCCTGTGCAATGAAATGACTTTGCAGTACTTTCAACTTGGTAGGTGTTGCAGACCTGCTTCTTTTCACCTTATTTTTTATCAGATGAAGTGGGAAAACACGTCTTAGTTTCTGAAACAGAGTTGGTAGAGAATAATTTGCAATAGTCTGAAGTCTTTAGAGGTATTCTGGAAGCTTAAAAAAATGCAGATAAATTCAAAATGCATTGCCAAGATAGATTCATTTTCAAATTTGGGGGAAATATAAATGACATCCAACTCCAGAGCAAATCTTTAATTTCATGTCTTCTAACATCTAAGTAGCAATGCTGCTATTAAAATGGCATTAAGAATTTGGATACATATTAAAACAAAACTTTGAGAAAAGAAGACATATTCTCAATGTAGTCATCTAGTCAGTGCAAACCATCATCTTCACATTTGATTACTTCCTTTGCAAGTAATAGTAAACTCTCTTAAAAATAACACACAAAATATCTTTGTCTCAAGAGTAATCATTGCATGTAATCCAAGGAACAGCTGAAACCATTGTGTACTATGTATCCATCAAAGCCAAAAAGAATGACATATGAGAATGTCAGACTACCACAAGTGCATATATCTTGGGATGTACAGAGCCTGGTATATCTGTACATCTTCTGACACCACAGAACATTTTTTGTTGGGGGATAGCCTGGAGATAATAAGTTTACACTTAATAAATTTAGTTAGATTCAAATGTGGAAGACACTTTAATGGTTATATACAGACCTATAAACAAACTTAAGCACAGCCTTCAGCGGTGTATCCAAGATCCAAGCTCCCATGTGTTAAGTCAAATAAAATGCATATTAATATTTTCTAAATTTTATTTTGATAGTCATTAGTAATACTTTACTGAACAGTCTCAAGCCTTCAACATTGTGCTGAACCCTTTTCTGTCTTTAATAATATTATCACAGTCTATGGGGAGAGCTGATCAGCTTGTACTTAGAAAACAAAATGAGAGGTAGTTAATTGGCTTTTCCCCCTCCTCTTTTCCCTCCCATTTTCTTTAAGTTCTTTAGTTGTGCTAGGATTCACTTTACCTCACTCCTTATTTACTGTTCTTAGGCCATACTTTTATGGAGAAGACATCATCTCCATCATTCCTACACAGTATCTTCTGAAGCTGGAATGGCATTAAATATTTGGCCAGCAATCTTTTTTCAGTTTCTTCTTTTAGCATTTCTTATAAGATATGCATTTCTAATCTCCTGTTCCATTTTATCAGTCTCACTATTCCTTTTCTGTCTTTTTAACCCCATTCTTAAACGTTTTCAGTAATGACTCGGGATTGTGAGCTTTTTTTCCCCTGTTGATTAACTGGCTACACCATGCACATTCAGTACCCTAGATCTTTGAGTACTTTACAGATAAATATTGGCCTGTGCTTGAAAGGCTGCAAGAGGGTCTGAAGGGACCTGCTTACCACAGGATGAATTTCTGATGATCAGATCACTGACTGATCCTTAAATAGCTGCACTTTCTCAAGTGAAGGGATTTTTCAGCATTTCACCTGATTTGTGATTCAAACACTGCTGATTTTGCAACCATTGCTTTCTTTTAACAATATCACAGGCTTACCCTGATGTTGTTTCTATGGCAACCTGTCCTTTCAATTGGTTTAATCAGGGAACACACAGTGTAGTGCACTTGTGCAATAGTAACTTCAAAGCAGCAGCTTAAATTTTAAAATGGAAGCAGTAAGGTCCAGCAAAGTCTCTACCCCCTGCCCTTTTAATAAATGTACTCTCCAAGCCCCTAGAGTTTTGACTGCTAATAATTTGTTTCGTTTATGAAAATTACAACATAAAAAAGAAAAGCTTGCATAGTGTGATAATTGCTACTAATATTGAAATAAAACTTAAGAAAACCCTGAAAAGCACACATTTATCCTTTTCTGACTTCCTAAACTCTGATATTTAACCTTGAACTTAAACAATTTTAAAAACAGCAAAGAAAAGCCTATTCTCTAGTATTACATAATATCATAGGGCCAGAACGGCCTCACAGAAACTACTGACTCATAGCATTTTGGGATTGAGAGTGAAAACCTGTTATATTTTAGAGTGTGCTGACAAAAAGTTGAAATTACTGTATGATAAAGGATTTTATGCTTCCTTTGCTTGTTTGCTTGCTTGTAGCACTGGGAACAGGAATGATGTTATGAAGAATGAGAATATGAATGAGAGTATGAAATCAACTGGTATTGTGTCATGCTGGCTTTCATGCAGACATCTTTAGTATCTCTACAATTTTCTCTTAAGAGGCTGAAATCCTGAGGTTAGTGGAGTTAAAGTTATCCCAGTTGCTTCTTTATTTGTGTTGAGTCCCATTCTTTTGTTATGAGTCCTGTCATATTCTTCTTAACACAGAGCCTCCATCAGTTATCTGATGAATAAAGCCACCTGAAGAAATGACTCTCAAATCCTCCCAGGCATACTAGCTACTTAAGCAAAATTTTTATTGACATCTATATTATGTTTAATCAAATTTACAGTTTTTCTCTTCAGGGAGACAATGAAGTGGAAGCAAACACATTTAGACTTTGTAAAGTGGTCTGAAAACATTGTTTTTAGGACTTAGATTTTATTTGAACAGAAATAAAAAGATCTAGATGATCTTCTACTCTCTCAGAAAGCATTACTCATCACCTTTTGGATGCTGGAACATTTCTGATCTGTATAACAAACAAATAAACTTGTCTAACACATACCTGAAATTTCACCTTCTTAACATTTGATAAGGAAACTCCAGCTATGAGATAGATAGAAATTTGAAACCTATAAAACCTCTGAGACTATTTAGATTAAAAGTTAACATTCAGCATGATCACTAACCTTAAGTGAGGCCTTCCATGTTAATTAAACTTATCTCAAATTTTCATTGCCATCTCCTGTTCTATAAGCAAATTTACCATCACAATGTATTTGACATGAAACCATTTAGGGAAGACAGTACTATCTGCAGTATCTACTGTTTCATGTGAGCACAAATGATACAGATAGGAGTAGCCTAAAGACTACCAAGAAAAACGAATGATCTCAGGGAGCAGCAGTGAAGAGCTCAGAAGCACAGGTAGTGTTGTCATCAATCCTTC
Source organism: Chaetura pelagica (assembly GCF_000747805.2). Classification (NCBI taxonomy): domain Eukaryota; kingdom Metazoa; phylum Chordata; class Aves; order Apodiformes; family Apodidae; genus Chaetura; species Chaetura pelagica. Next base: position 283,219 of record NW_009954505.1, read on the forward strand.
CAGTCAAAGGGAAGGGGCTGGAAAAGGCCAACCGAATTGGAAAAGTCAACACATGGTTACAGGAGAGATGCCAGAGTGAGGGCTTTGGTTACACAGACCACAGGACTCACTTTGAGAAACCTGGTCACTTGGGGGTTGATCGGGTTCATTTGTCTGAGAAAAGGGAGAGAGTCTTTGGCAAGAGAGTGGCCAATTTAGTTAGGAGAGCTTGAAACTAGTGATGCTGGAGGAAGGGACCCTTGACTCATCCCAGACCCACCACACTGAGGACAGGGCATGTAACACCTACCCTAAACCTGCAGGAGGATTGAAGGCCAACAGGAAAGCATCTGACCTGCAAAATGTTGTCCCTGCAAGTACAACTGCTTCAAAGAAGGCCCATCTTAAATGCCTCTATGCAAATGCAGAGAGCTTGGGGAATAAACAAGAGGAACTGTGGATGTGTGAATACCTGCAGGGCTATAATGTTCTGGCTATCACTGAGACATGGTCAGATGACTCCTATGACTGGAGTGTGGGGATGGTTGGGTATAAGCTCTTTAGGAAGGAAAGGCAGAGCAGTAGAGGCGGGGGTGTTGCCCTCTACATCAATGACCAGCTGGAGTCAGTGGAGCTCAGCCTGGGGATGGAGAAGGAGTCAACTGAAATCTTATGGGTTAGGGTCAAAGGGAAGACAGGGGCAGGAGAAATCATAGTGGGGGTCTGCTACAGGCCACCTGACTCTACAGTCAGATAGGAACAGCTCCTGTGCTCACAGGCCCATGTCCTCATGAGGAATTTCAACCACTGCAATATCTGCTGGAGGGACAACGTAGCAAAACACCAGACGTCCGGGAGGTTCCTGGAATGTATTGATGACAACTTCTTCCCCTACTGGGCTTTATTCTCACCCACAGAAAAGGGCTAGTTGATGATGTAAAACTTACTGAGAGACCAGGCTGCAGAGACCACGACATGATTAATTCAGGATCCTTGAGGCAGTAAGGAAGGAGTGAAGCAAGCTGATTACCCTTTTATTTCAAAATAGCAGACTTGGGTCTTCTCAAGGATCTACTTGATAGGGTGCCATGGGACAAAGCCCTGGAGGGAAGGGGAGCCTAGGAAAGCTGGTCCATATTCAAGGATCACTTCCTCCATGCTGAGGAGCAATGTGTCCTAACAAAGAGGAAGGCAGGCAGGAGAGCCAGGAGGCCTGTATGGATGAGCCAGGAGCCTTGGGACACAGATAAATGTAAGAACAAGGTATACACAGAGTGGAAGCAGGGCCAGATATCCTGTGAAGAGTACAGACAAGCTTTCAGAGAAGCAAGGGATCAAGTGAGGAAGGCCAAAGCACAAAGAGAACTGGATCTGGCCAGGGATGCTAAGGACAACAAGAAAAGTTTTTACAGGTATGTCAGAGATAAGAGGAAGAGAAAGAAAAATGTGGACCAAATCGAGAAGGAAACTGGAAACCTGGTCACTCAGGGCATAGACAAGGCTAAGGTACCCAATGGCTTCTTTACCTCAGTCTTCACTGGCAAAGGGTCTGGTCATACTATTCAAGTTAGAGAAGGCAAAGGCACAGACTGCAAAAACTAAGACCTCCCCACTCTAGGAGAAGAGAAGGTTTGGGACCATCTGAAGGACCTGAAGGTGCACAAGTCCATGGGACCTGACAGGATTCATCCATGGCTCCTGAAGGAACTGGCCAGTGAAGTTGCAAAGCCTCTATCCATCATATTTGAAAATTCTTGGCAGTCTTGCAAAATTCCCACTGACCGGAAAAGGAGAAATATAGCTCCCAGTTTCAAAAGGGAAAAATTGAAGACCTGGGGAACACAAGAAGGACATAGAGCTCCATAGAGTCCATAGGAGGGCCATAAAGGTGATTAGAGAGCTGGAGCACTTTTCCTATTAAGACAGGTTGAGACAGTTGGTGTTGTTCAGCCTGGAGATGAGAATGCTAGAAGGAGACCTCGTAGCAGCCTTCCAGGTATCTGGTGGGGGCCTACATGAAAGCTGGGGAGGAAATTTTTACACGGGTTTATAATGAGATGACAAGGGGTGATGGATTAAAACTGGAAGAGAGGACATTTACATTAGACATTAAGAAGAAATTCTTTAATGTGAGGGTAGTGAGGAATTGCAATAGGTTGTCCAAGGGAGTTGTGGATGCCCCATTCCTGGAAGTGTACAAGGTCAGGTTGGATGGGGCTCTGAGGAACCAGATATAGTGAGAGGTGCCCCTGCTCAGGCAGAGGGGTTGGAACTAGATAATCTTTAAGGTTCCTTCCAACCCTAGCCATTCTATGCTTATATGATTTATTTAAATTAAAATAATTATCTTAATTCTTTTATCTGTGCTGATGTTCCCTGGAGAAAAGCAGACTTAAAATGAAATTTGGTTATGTTCTCACACTGAAATATGGAAGGAAACTACGGGATGTAATCTGTGGAGAAGCTGTACGTGATGAGTTTCTAAATCAGGGCTTCAGCATCGGGCCATATAATTGCAGTGCTAGGAAAGACAAACATACTCCCAGCATCTAGGTTAAACATCTACAACATGCTGTTGTCTCTGTCACTCTAGTCTGGATCAGGGACATACTGAAACATGTTACAGCTCCTCTTAAATTGCAGAACTTCAGATAAATTATTGAAAACAAATAAAAAGCTTATTCAAAATCCCTGCACAGTGCATCCCATTTGCCATCAGCAAAGAAGCATTTTTTCCATGCAAAGGAATATGATCAAATCAAAACATATTCAGCACAAGATACTTTTGTTAAGTTTTGTTAAGAAAATATATAATGACAGAAGATACAATTTCATAATAGGATTTTTTAAAGGATCAGTTCATGGATATTTTTTTTTTTAAAAACAAGGAATAATTTTCCTTAGAAATTGTGTAATTACAGATAAATTGTAGTAGTTCTTTAATAAGTTGCTTAAAGAGATATAATAAAACAAAACAAAACAACAAACTAATTCATAGATTGAGAAACAATAATGTAGAAAAATAACTGTGGGAATAATACATAGATCAGGTATTAAGATCATACACAGACACAGAATCAAAATACATACGAACATTATATATGCATATATATGAGTTTATGTATGTGTGTCTAAATATATGGGCATGTGTTTTTATGTGATTGAATAGGACTCGAGAGTGTAATACTTAAAGCAGTTTGTATAAGCCTACTTTCATTTTCTGTCTTATTTGGTGTAATTATAAGATTTAGGAAAAGGATAAAACTGTGCTTCAAAAATCTGTTACTATAGAACTGAAGTCTCAGGCCAGGCTAAATTTAAATGGTTGTCAAAGAAACACATCTTTGTTCAAGTGTTAGTGTGCATATGTGTGGACTTCTGTAAACTCTCTTTGGGAACAATTTGATGAGTTCTTCACTATCTTTTCCTTAATATTGTGTAGTCTGTTTCCCTATATTAAATACAAGAATACCATATTCAGCCATATATGTTATAAAGCAGTAAATTAACTTAATAAGCAAGGTAAGCAAATTAGCTAATTTGAGTATAATTTTTTTCTTGGTATGTTTTATTCAATGATTATTTAACAACTGGTTGAAAATAATCTGCTGAGGAATCTGTGTTCACTAATTTCCCATATGTGGAAATTCAAATGTCTGCTCTACATTTCCTTTAGTCCTGCTTCACCTTCACTTAAAGTTGGACAGTATTTTCATGCTTTACCTATGTTTGATAATCACACCTGACTTCTATGGTTCCTTGCACTTAAAAATCAAACTACTCTAATTTACTTTAGACAAATCTCTCACTACAAAAGAATGAACATTATTAGGCTTTCTAAACTAAACAAATCTACCTAGTAATTTTTAAAACGTGTTCATTTTTTTCGTTCTAGGTTAAGCACATATACAAATGTCAACAACATTATTTTTTTCCTCAGAAAATCATTAGCTTTTGTTATTTTGTGTTTTATTTTGTGTTTTGTTTTGCTTTGTTTTTTACAATGAATACTGATGTTAATCAAAATTAAAACTAATATTGGTTATTTATAGCTTTTAGTACCTGTTAAATACAACAGTTATATCTTATGATCATAAACTAGTACTGTTAGAATGTTTTCATTTTACTATGTTCTGTTCCACTCATTGTAACTCTTTGTGTTTTATCCTTTCTTATTTACATATGCATGTTATAGAAATTCTTATCTAGTAACCTTTAATAGTTTTACTCATTTTCACATTTTATATATCTGTGTCAACTTTCAGGTCAGCATAAGAGCTCATGGCTTAGCTACTGTCCTCTTCCTGCACTTCTCAGCTTTCTTTTCAGTTTTACTAATCTGCACTTGCACCCTTAAAAATAACTATTGTAAAAAGTGTCCTTTACCCAAATACCCTTTTCTTAAGATTTTTATTCCCACAGGTTTTCATGTACATTATTTTTTATATTTTTTTCTATTGATAAATGTGGTCTTCAAATCTGCTGATACTATATGTCTGTGATGCTCCTTTCCGTTCCTTAGAATGGGCACTCTTTTATTCTCTAATTACAGTCCCACACTTTGCCTTTGACACAGTGGAGTTGTTACCTTTTGCCAGAATCAATTGTAGAAGAGTCTGTTGCTCTCTATTTTTTGTATAATTTTTTTTTTTTGTCAATTAATTAAAATAAATTATTGGGTAATCTGTGATATCCATTATTTTTGAAAACAATTCTATGTAGAACAGGAATATTGTTACTCGGTTTATCTGAATATTTCTTGTGAGAACAACAAGTTCTTCCTTATTTTTCTTAAAATAACTCCCTTTTAGTCCCCAGATTCCCTGTTCAAGTAAACTGACATCTGACTGTGTTGAGAAATTGAGCTAATTCACACTACCAAAAGAGATGAGTCATAGAGTCAGAGTCATAGAATTATAGGGGTTGGAAAGGATTTCTGAAGTCCAACCCCCTGCTGCAGTAGGAACACCTAAGACAGGTCACACAGAACCACATCCAAGATGGGTCTTGAAAGTCTCCAGAGAAGGAGAATCCCCAACCTCTCTGGGCAATCTATTCCAGTGCTCTGTCACCTTCACAGTAAAGAAGTTTTTTCTCATGTTGAGGTAGAACTTCCTGTGTTGCAGCTTGGTGCCATTTCCACTTGTCCTATCACAGGACACCACTGAAAAGAGATATCCACCCTTCAGATATTTATAGATATTTATAAGGTCCCCTCTTAGTCTTCTTTTGTCAGGACTAAACAGCCCCAGGTCTCTCACCCTTTCCTCATATGACAGATGTTCCAGTTCCTTAATCATCCTTGTAGCCCTCCATCGGACTCCTTCCAGCATATCCCTGTTCTTGAACTGGATAGCCCAAAACTGGACACAATACTCCAAATGGGGTCTTACTAGGGCAGAGTACAGGGGGAGGAGAACCTCCCTTGACCTGCTGGTCACACTGTTCTTAATATATACAGAGATATTACTGGCTCTCTTGGCCATGAGGGTACATGGCTTTCCCATGGATAACTTGTTCTCCACCATAACCCCAAATTCCTTCTTCAAGGAGCTGCTTTCTAGGAGGTCGACCCCTAGCCTTTATCAGTGAATGGTGTTTTTTCTCCCCAGGTGCAGGACTCTACACTTACTCTTGTTGAACCTTATTAGGTTCATCTTTGCCCAGATCTCCAGTCTGTCTAGATCTTGCTGAATGGCTGCAGAGCCTTCAGGTGCATCAGCCACTCCGCCCAGCTTCATGTCATCAGCAAACTTGCTAAGGATACACTCTATTCCCTCATCCAGGTCATTGATGAAGATGTGAGTAAGATTCGGTCCATTACTGACCTCTGGGGAACAACACTGTTCACAGGTCTCCAACTGGACTCCACACCATTGATCAAAATGCTCTAGGATCCGTTGTTTAGGCAGTTCTTGATCCATCTCACTGTCCACTCTTTTAACTCACACCTCCTGTACTCATCCACAAGATGTTCTGGAGGGCAGTGTCAATAGCCTTGTTCAAGTTGAGGAAGACAGTATCTGCTATTCTCCCTGCACCTATCCATTCTGTCACACCATCATAGAAGGCTATCAGATTAGGCAGATGTGATTTCTCCTTGGTGAATCCATGCTGATTATTTTAATTTACACAGCAATTTAAACATGTTCAATAACACGTTATCTCACAAGTTTTTATTTGTAAAATCTTCGAATAGGGGTCTGGAAGAAGTCTTCCAATAGTTTCTTGTTACTCAGCTCTTTAAACTAGCACATGATGTAGTCTTTATTTTAATTCACAGACCTCTTCTTAAAAGTAGTCATATTTGTGTGTGTGTGTGATAATCATCTTTCTGAAAGATTGCCCCAGAATCTAATAGATATACTATTACTAGTTTATCTATATTTCAGTGATAATTGTTTAGCATTGATAACCAAGGGATAGGAAGTCAGAGTAAGCAATTTTGCCCTCTCTTGTGTTTATCTTGCTGTTACAATTATGGACAAAAATCCATTTTGCTAGATTAACTTGGCTGAGGTATTTTTGTCCTTTAATGTGACTGAGTCCATTTTTATTGCCCTGAATCTGCAATGTAATTTGGATCCCTTGGCCTTGCTCTGCTTTTCCTTGCTTTGTTTTGCTTTCCCATCCTTGTCGGCATATTCTATGTTTCAAAGATATATCCCAGATCTTCATTAGTGTTTCAAGCTAATTACTAGCTTAATCAACAAGATTAGTCACCATATTTACTGCTGAAGGCCTGGCCATCAGTCATCTCCATGCAATATGACACTGACCTTCAATGTAATTAATTTTCATCTCCTCAGGGAAAAGTCTTTCTTCAACTTTATTACCTATGCATTTCTAGTTTTAAAAAATATTTTCCTGTGAACTGTATTTGTACTGGGTCTGGCCAGAGTTTGGCTGGGATGGAGTTAATTTTTTTCATAGCAGCCCTAGGATGCTGTTATTTGTATTTGTCATTAACTGTTAATAACACATCAGTTTTTCATCTAATGCTGAGCAGTGCTTGCACAGAGTCATGGCTTTCTCTGATTCTCTCTCTGCCCCCCCCACAGTGACTAGGCAAGAAGTTGAGATGCAACACAGCCAAAACAGCTGATCCAATACAGCTAACCTGAACTGACCAAAGGGGTACTGCCATACAATGCCATCTTGAGCAATAACAACTTGGGGGTAGCAGGACTTTCTTCCAAGGTAGCCATGTCTCAGACTGGCTGGGCATCTATCTTATTCTCAGAGGTGTTGAGTAATGGCCTTTGTAACATTTTCTTTCCCCTCTTTCTTTCACTTTAACCGTCTTATGTCAAATAAAGGGGAACTACAAGAAAGATGGGGACAAACATTTTTGCATGATAGGTTGCAATAGGGTAAGGCATAATGGTGTTAAGTTGAAAGAAGATACATTCAGACTAGATATTAGGAAATTTTTTTTTACAATGGGGGTGTTAATACATGGGAAAAAGTTACCACAGAAGTGGCAGGTGCCCCATCCCTGGAAACATTCAAGGTCAGGTTGGATGTGGCTCTGAGCAGCCTGATCTAGACCTTGAGAGGAGTTGGTGTAAGTGACATTTACAGGTTCCTTCAAACCCAAACTATTTTATGATTCTATGATTTGAAATCATGAGGTTTTTTTTCATTTTTGCTCTTCCTATTTTCTCTCCTTTCCCACTGAGGGAGGAGGGAAAGCAAGTGGGTAACTGTGTGGGTGCTTAACTGCTGGCTAGAGTCAACCCACAGTAGTTCATATAAGTCCTAAAATCTTCTGTATTTCTTAGTAAGAAAGTAGTCTAACAAAACTATTTGAGTTGTCCTGTACTGATCTACCTTTTATATACATAAAAAAAAGGTACATTTTATTTAGCTGTATTTTTCAACTTCCACTGTTTGTTTTCTCTTCTTTGAGATCAAGTAGTCAGTTTTGTGTTTTCGTGAATAGATCTTTCCTCCCACCTTTTCCTCCATGGCTTTCACTCTTAGTCTGCCCTTGACAAGATATATTCTAAAAAACTATTTGTCGGTGTACTTGGAATGTAAATACAACTTCCCTTAGAACATTCACACATACAATACAATTTTAATGGCTTTAAGTAACAAATGTAAGAGGAGCAAAATCTTCTACCACAAGAAGCTGAACAATAGACTGACACCAGATGTATGGCATACTTCATTAGGACATCAACAGCATGAAAGTACTCATTATATCCACCAGAACTGCTTACTACAGTATATTGGTACAAAATGGTCAATTTCCAAATGCTACTACTAGAAAATACAGATCTAACAAGCTATAACATCTGTACCTTTTTCTGCCAGTTGCATGCTATATAAATCTAAATAAATTAAGACAGTTGAAGGCAGTTTACATTTACTAATAGGATCATATTATGCAGAATGAACTCAATATAAATTTTGTCTCCATATGTAGAAAAAATTAATCTTTACTAAAAAGACAAAGTTATTATCATATGGCCAGCAGGTCAAGTAAGGTGATTCTCCCCCTCTACTAGGCTCTCATGACACCCCACATGGCATACTATGTTCACTTCTGGAGTTCCCAACCTAAGAAAGACATAACGCTCCATAGAGTCCATAGGAGGGCCATAAAGATGATCAGAGAGCTGGAGCACTTTTCCAATTATGACAGTTTGAGACAGTTGGTGTTGTTCAGCCTGGAGAAGAGAAGGCTCTGGGGAGACTTTCTGGCACCTTCCAGTACCTTAAGGGAGCCTACATGAAAGCTAGGGAGGGACTTTTTACAAGGGCAGGTAGCAATAGAAAGAGGGCTAGTGGTTTTAAACTGGAAGAAGGTAGATCTAGCCTAGATATTAGGAAGAAATTCTTCACTGTGAGGATGGTGAGACATTGGACCAGGTTGGCCAGGGAAGTTGTAGCAGGATGCTCCATCTCAGTAAGCCTGCTTCAGTTTCCCTTTGTGATTCAGTTGCTTTCCATCTCTCAGTTTTACAGCCCCAGGCCAGAGTTGAAAGATTCCCATGGGAAAGGAAAGGGCCTAGCAAGCTCTGAACTGGTAGCAACCCTGTAAGTACAAGCAAAAGGCCAAGTTGATACCTATAGCATCAGCTGCTCTCTGGTGTTGAAGAACATGGAGCCCACGCTAGCCACAACCAGGCCCAAAATGGAGACAAAAGAAGAGCAAACACAAAAGAGTTTGCTTGGTGAGGAAAAAAAAGGCCTTCTTGGCTTTTTCCACTGTTTTCCTTTTATTCTCTGTCACAATCCAGGTAGGGCAACTCAAGGAGATTCAGACTGGGCCCCCTTGCTTTCTAAACTCCTCAGAGAGGAGTCTGAATGCGACTGGATCCAACTTGTGTCTCAGACCTGGGCCTTCTAGGGAGAGTGATTACAATGTTATGGTCTGAGGAAATGCTCGACTGTCTGATACCTCTTGATCTGATTAAGGTGAAACGACACTCAAGGTCTGTATTTGAAGATTAGGTTTAAAATCACCCAAACCTGGCATTGGGCCAGCCAATTTGAGAGAGTTGGTGTCAGTGAGACTCCCAAAGCCCATCACTGTAGTCCCCTGTTTAATAGACCTAGTTCCATTATTTCCTAAGGATGAGTAAGCATGATTGAGTCAGAAGACTGAGCAGCTCCATCCCCTCTGCCCCTCAACGATTGTCGTTATCTCAGTTATTGTCTATGAAGGTCATATGGAGGCCATCACTGTTGTCTCCATTTAGAGATTTTGGAGGTACAGCTAAATAGGTAAATGACACCAGTCAATCACTTCATTCTATAAAAGCCTGGTCTCATCTTCAATCACAGAAATTCCAATACATTTTACCTAAGAGGTGTACTGAGCCTTCTCCTCTCCATCTGGGATGCCTGCTCAAGTGGTTTCTTCTCAGCGGTTAAGAAACAAGACAAGAGATACCCAGCCAAAGCCAGAAAATGGTGAGAGATATCAACTTCCTATATGTCCTTATCAGCTGGCTTTACATATTAAGAAACTTTTCACTGTTAAGTTCTAGAACTTAAAGACCTTAAGATACTTTTAGATAATTACAATTATTGTATTACCACTTTGCCTAGGTATTATTTTAGTCATAGTTTTAGATCTAGTATAAGACTCACTAATAAGGAATGATACATTAAATGACAGGCAATATTCCATCATCCCTTTTACAGTCATGTTGATTTGCATTTACCTGAGCAGTCTCCAGGCCTTTTACATGTAAATAGATAAGAAAATGAAGGAACTAAGGGCCTTGCAGTTGGAAATTTGCTGAGATCAGCTAGACTTGCCACCCATATTATGCAGGCATCAGAGAAGGTATTTACCAAAGGATACCTCAGAAGAGCTCCCCCAGAGAGCTTAAAGCACATGGATAAGAAAAAAGCAAATTTTACAATAAATTCCAGAAATTCATTACATATGCATCTAGGAGCACAATACAAGTCTTGCCTGTTGTCACTCATGGCATGCAGGACTTTGAGAACTATCTCTTGTGCATCCAGCGCCAAAATAAGGAATGCCTGCCTTCTAAAACTTAAAGACAAGTGTTAGATTGTTCTTTCAGCAACCCAATTTTATGGTAACATTAAATTTCTAGCATTCAAATGGATAATCTCTGCCAACTATTAGTTGTGTATAGTATTCTTGAGATACCTCCTTGCATTATTGCTTCAATATTCTGTTTTGCTACTCCAGTATCCCAACACTGAGACAATCTGACCTGTGCCTTTTTTTTCAATTGTTAAGACCCCAGTGCTGTTTGCAGTAAATCTTGTTTTGTGCATATACATCTCATCTGCTCTCTTGCCCCATTTGGGACACTCCATCCTGGAAGTGCTCAGGTCTAGGCTGGATGGGGCTTTAGGCAACCTGGTCTAGTAGATGATGTCTCTGCCTGTGGCGGGGGGTGTTGGAACTAAATGATCTTTAAAGCCCTTTTCCACCGAAACCTTTCTATGTTTCTATTATTATTCACAGACTATGGAACTAATCTGACATTTATCTGAACTAGTGAGTGAATTTCTATTGATTTTAATTAAGCTAAAGAAAGATTCAATGGACCAAGGATCCACTGAGTATCTTATCTTCAGTAGTAGCTGATAGTGAAAGCTCAGGAAAAAAATAAAATTAAGATAAGTAAAGTTAGTTATCCCACTGTATTATCCTAATGTTTAGCAATTTACACCCCAAGAAGTAGATGATTGATAATTATTTGTTTCTATCTCCTTTTGAATTTATGCTGATGTTTATTTTTCAGAGCTACCCACAGCAAAGGTATAGATAGGAAGTAGAAAGTATGAGATGTAAGGTGTAGATCATCCATATATTATTCAAATATGAATGAAAAATACAAACTGTATCCTGCCTTCACTCACATACCCTATTAAATTCTGAGAACAAATAGGTGGTTGTCTTTTTCCCACACCAATATACACTTTCTGTTTATTTACTAAATGTATAGGAGAGATGCATAATAGTTTATGAAAAGCTGGCAGTGTTCCTGGTAGTTATTTGCTTAATACTTTTTTTTTTTTCCCATTCTTTTCCTAAACACTAATGAAATATTCACTGCTAATCCCAGGTTCTTGAAAACTGGTTAGAAAATAATTTCCAGGCTAGATAAATTATTTTTTTTTCTTACCAAAAAATCCATAAAATTACTACATGAACACTTAAAAAAACCTACTTTTTAAATTTTTTTGTTGTTTTGTTCTCAAGCTAAACAAAATAGCTGAAAAGGCCAAAATATTATGTTAAGATGAACACTCCTAGAGTTGACCCAGTTGTAACTAAGACAAAGAAGGTTGCCACACGTTGTGATTGAAACTGCTTAATCAGTCTCACTGTTTCAGACACATGGTATTTGCATTTTTATTATTGGTATTTGTAAGATATTGATTTATTTTTTTTTTTAATACTATAGACACCTTATAAATATTTTAACTTCTGGGTAGATTTCAAATGATACATTATTTTCTCTTTACATTAGATCTCATACAGCTGTGTTATAAACTCTTGACAAACTTTTTTAAATTAAAATGATAGCTGCTTTTCAATTACTATTATTTAATTCATTGTTTTAGAATTTCACTTTCTCAATGAACCCATTTTGAGCTATTTTCTTGTGCTAGTGTAATTGGTTTTGGTGGGAGCCATAATATAGGATAATTCATTTATTATATAGAAAAATAATATATTAAAGTGGAGCAATACTGTAGAGAAACACTGTACAGAAACTTGTATCAGTACCAAGATGATCCTACTCTAGGAATATGCAGAAACTTATTTCTAGAGAAGAATAATTCTGTTATAGCTACCACCTGATGATCAACATTTGACTGATCTTCATGCTGAAACAGCTAAATACCAAAGATGACAGTCTGCAGTCATTAAAGAGCAAATTCCATTATTTGGTAGTACAGTTTGAAACCTATTTTAAGTACAAAACAAATAAATGAACAATGAAATAGTATGTTGGATGCCACTTCTTGAGACATTTGGTAGCCTTCCATTTTCCACAGATTCTGTATTGAAATCTTCCCAATTTCTCTATGTTACATAGAGGAATGATGTTATGTAGAAAAATATGCAAATGCATCTAACACATAAATACATCTCAAGTTCCATTATTTTTTTTCTCTACAGATATGGATTTGCTTTTAGCACAGCTAAAAATTTATTCGCTAACTCTGCTTTTCAATTTTAACACAGTTTCTGTTGAGCAGCAACTTACATAGTTGTTAAAATAACTCTGAGCTTAATTCAACTCCGTTATGGCCCTAACGATGGTGTTAAGGAGGGGTCTCAAGAAAAGCTACAAAATGTCTACACAGCAAATTCAGAAAGGAAAACAACTTTGCCTTTAGCTTTGCAACAAATAAAACCAGACATACAGACAATCATACTGATTGTTTGTACATACTGGTGTTTGTAGTGGTTTTGTTTGTTTGTTTGAAGTTTTTTTTTATGTTTTGAAATACTTTTTGTCTTGCTTTGTTTTATTTTAAACAATATTTACATCTTGTGTAATATATAGTCTTCTTACAGCCTCTCCTCTGCAGGTAACGTACTGTAATCAGATTTTTCATTCCTTCATTTATTCACTTTAAGTGATAATAGCATGATTCAAATTAATGGAATGAAAAGCAATTGGTTCAAGTGCTTTATGTTTCAGTAACCACACCATATTTGTTGGTTGTCTTTCCTCCTGGGCTCTGCATTTGTCATTAGGTCTGGCATTCTTTATTTTCTGCCATTTTAAAATTTATTTAATTTTTATGTTAAACTGAAATTGTGTATGTTGGCCCCATGAGAACATCTCTTTTGTTATAAAAGGAACTGCATGCATTTTCTTCTAGTATTGTGAATGTAACTAACTATTTAAAGTCTCTTCAACTCGTTGTCTTGGGCTCTCCATTTGTCATTGGGTCTGGCATTCTCAATCAGATAATATAGATCCCTACCTAACCCCGTACAAAGTCTATTTACTAAATTTTATTAGGATATTAAAAAAAAAATAAAATTAAAAAAAAAAATCTTATATTATCTCACTGTTTCCCCCACAGATTCCTGTTTCTTAGAAAGAAAACATTTAAGAGAGAAGGGAGTTCCAATATCACTATTTTCTTACTACGAGATTAAATGTACCTTAACTTCTGTTTTGCTTAGCATCCATTGATTTCATGTCTGAGAGGTCTCTAAGAGTTAAAAGGATCTACTTTTTTTTCTGTCTAGTACAAAGCATCATGTGTGCATCTACAAGAAATTTGGAATAAGAACAGTTGTTAACTCAGGATTTTTAATAGTAGTTCTCTCTTCCAGCGTTAACCACCAAAGGACAGTTCATATGACCTGTAAAAACACTCTTGGTCTCTCTCTTTTACTTTCAAGGGTCAACATCAATTCAGCCACAACCCAAAAAAGCTAAAGCACCTGTGAAACAGAAATAAACTTGTACTGAAATGCTTGGAGAGCCAGTATCTGAAGCATCAGAAAGCCAATGACAAGTTGAAGTCCAGGCTATGCTACACTGAGTGACTGTGTCATGAGGGTAGAACAGGTAATTTGTTTTCCATCCTTGAGTGAATAACACTCACACAGAAAAGAGTTTGCAATGTACGTGAGGTGGCTGTAGAACTCTCCTGACAATCAGCAGTACCAGACATGAAACAACCTGATAGCATTTACATCAGCTTTGCCAACTTTTACTTCTCCTACCATTTCAGGCAGCTAGTTCGGGGGACTTGTCAACTAAAAAGAATCCTTCCCTCCTGTTTTCTGTTCCATGCATGAGAATATTATTCAAAAATATATTATATTATACAAAAATATTTTTATTTATATTATGCTTTTCATGGGCATCATCATAGCATCTGAAAAAGGTTTCAAAAACATTAACTTCAGCAAATTTATATAAAAGTGTAAATGGTGTAATTTCTGAATTATGGACTATGAAACTTCATGGACCTGTCTGTAGAGAGAAAGCTCCCAAAGTGGATAACGTTTATGATTTAATCTGCTCTGAATAGGCTGAAAAATAGAAAATAGTTTTGAGTATATTAAGTTAGAAGTAGAGAGGTAAAAAATTATCAACAGGCTTTTGGTGAATCTTGGAAGCAATGTTAGGAGTGTGGGTCACTGATCCAGTTGAGCAAGACATGAGGATGTGATATAGAGGGGCTTAAAATGGGGGCTGAAGATACAATTTGACTAAATATTTTTTCTATTTTAAATAAAATTGTTAGCAGTATCAGATCACTAGCTGACATTTTTACTTATATTAAATCATGACTCATGATGATCTTGCTATATATATGTAGCCTTACACCCTGTGCTGAATGTAATGTCTCTACTTAAGTATGTGTGAATCCACATCTCCTCATATACTCTATTTATAATATTTTTACCTCTGAGATATCTGGAGAACTTTGCAGCCAGGTGATTTTAGAGAGTAGTTACAGATACTTTCTGGAAGTAAAAAAATCAGGCATAATGCCTTATCTGTTTCATCAAGAGGTAAAAAACTGCCATGACAACTTCTGTTTCAGGACTCATGGAAATATATATGTGATTATTTTATTGCCTTTTATTTTTGAGGTTTCTTTTTAATAGCTCTGTCTTAAGACATATAGCATGCTAGTTGTGTACACAAGTGTTTTAATGATTTAAAGTCTCATTGTTTTTCTTTTATATAAAGCTAAATCAGGAAAAGCATGCATTCCAACCTTAGCAGAACATTAGAAGTCTTGTTTTCAGAAAATTAAGACTTTTATAATAAATCATATGGGTGTTTTACTTAATACACTCTAAAGTAAGTGAAAAAAAAAAAAACAACAAAAAACCCCAAAACCTAAGCACGCTAAAGAAATAATGGACCAAGCTTTGTCTCGTTTTTTGTCTCTAAGGTTTTGAGAAATTATAGTGTGCTCAAATTATTTCTGAACACTTTGTATTACTGTATTCCTTACTGACATACAAATTTGATACAAATACTTTTTTTCATTTATTCCATTCATTTTTTATGTCTTAAGAATATTATATTTTATGTTCACAAGGTTGCTTAAATATGTTTAATTAAAAAAAAAAAAAAAGAATAAAAATTTGAGGACTTAGAGACAATACTTTACTGTGATGAAGTTTCAGAATGAAGAATAAATGCTAAGGAGTCCAGGAGTTTGGCAGTAAATGGGTGAGGTTTCTGGAAGGGGATCAAGTGTCATAAAAAGTCAAGTAGATTTTGAGTTTTAATGTCAGAGTCTATTTAGTGTTGAGTTTAGCTGTAGTACCATGAGGCCTGTTAAAGGTACATGAGAGAGTCTTGCTATGTACTTTTTTAATGAATCAGGACTCCTAATTTGCTGCCAGGGAAGGTGAAAATGTCAGCTCAAAGTGTTAATGGTTTCTTCTCCTTTTTAGTATTGACTTTGGTTTAATTCAGAATACAATTCCAACCTAGAACAGATTGAAAGCTGCTCCATGTGTACTCTCATTCTTTTCTGCCTGTTTGAATGAAAATTTACTTCCCTAGGTTTCAGCAGTCTCCCAGCTCATCACAAAATTATGTTCTGTTCTGACATTCACAGGAAAATGACTGGTACCGCCTAACCAGAACTATCCTATGGCTGATCTGACTGTGAATATTGTGCAGTTAGAGGAATAATATTTAAGGGAATCCTGTGGTGCAATGAATCTACAAAGAAATGACATTTTCAGCATACTGTGCTCAACATGGACATGCTTCACAGGCTGTGACACTGAGTACAGTCACATGTAGTGGGTCCCGTTTTTAGCATGATTCTGTGAGGAAGGGCATGTTATGTTAATCACATACTCTTCTGACATGGAAAATAGCTTTTTCAGCTAATGAAGGAGTTTCATTTGCTTGAATTTTATTGCTCAAGCTGTAAGTTTCATTAGCACAAGCATTCCAAATACTTGGTATAGAAATGGGGTTTTTTATCTTTAAAGATGATCTAAAAAAGAAAACAAGATTTTGTTTAGAATTTTATTCTTGGTTTATTGTTATTCTTATATTCTTCAGGATTGAATTAACTATCTGGGATGTCTCAACAGCCCCAAAAGTATTTGATGGAGTTTCCTGCTCTTATTGAGATCTTAACAAACAGATCCATAATATCCTCTAGTAAAATAAACAGATTTAAACTTTGTTATTTGCCTTCAGATTATAAGGTGATCAATATTAGGATTTAGTGAGTATAATACTACTAAAACCTAATACTATTTCTGCTCTCCTGAGCCTTTCTAACTAAATTCTCTGTCAGTTGGGGTAGGGTTCCCCAGATTTTTAGTGCTGAGACTTCAATTTTACAAAACTGCTCTAAGCACTTGGCCTGAAGCTTGAAAATTATAAGCATCTAATTTGCATAAATATATATTTACTTTTTCCCCATTTAACAATTTGTTCTCAATCTGTTTATGCTTGTACAAATTCAGCTCAGGAAACAAATAACCAAACAAAACCCCAAACCAAAACAAAAAAATCAAAAACACCATGGGAAATGCATTATACCTAGGCAGGAAATAGCAACTTTTCACTCAGTAGTTTCCAAAATTATAGATTGAGAATCTTGTACTTTCTTTTGAATGTTTTAAATTAAGAGAAAACATTAAAATCTATGTATTTGAGATAATATGTGAGGTTTTTTAATTCTTTAACAAACAAGCATTTCATACTGAAAAATGTTGACACTGCAAAGTTTTTGAGCAATTTGTACTTGGCAATGTCCTGAGCTGTGAAGAAATAAATGGTGTGTGTGAAAGGTAATTAGATAGTGGCTTGGAAATCATATTATATCATCATAGCAGAGAGTCTCAGGTCATGCCCGTACTGTGCAACAGGGAGAAGTGCAGACTTCCTTAACTGGCCCTGACTGATTCAACTCTGCAGCAAGCAGCAGGACAGTTAAATCCAAGCTGTATTTTGCTTGGGCTGATTAATCATGCTAACAGGGATATAGTGTTATGGGAACTGAATAATAAAAACATGCAGGATGTTTGCTGCACCATGGAGAAATGATCACCTGCTCCAACTAGAACCAGTATCTCTATCACAATATTATATTCTGAAGCACAGTCTTTGTCAGTTTCAAAGGGGAATTTTGCAAGAACTTCTTTTATTGCAACAAAATACGCAGATGGGCTTTTTGCTGGAGAAAGTGTATGAGTGTTTTTAATAAAATAAATTCGGTGTCCTCTTAACTGGAATGGAATTTTGGAATAGTTTTATTATTGTTCATTCAAATTCTAATGTTATTTGTCATAACTAAACTGACTATAGTTTACTCTGAAGAAGTTTCTTCTGATGTTGTCATAAAACTTCTTAGATTCCAGGGCTTTAATTTGGTTTATTTTTTTAAAAAATGAATCAGCTATGCTTCCCATAGGTGTGCAGTAAAGATTAAAAACTGATTTTAGAGAAACATGTTTCTAATACAATGACATGAAGGAAAAAGTTCTTCCTCCTCTACCTGAAGAATCATGTATTGTGCTTATTATCTTTTTACAATACCAGTCACAAAATTGCCACATTACATTTCAGTGTTCTTATTACCTTCTTACCATCACATGCTCAGCTAAGTAACCTCCAATGAAAGTAAAAGAGTTACACTAGCTGATAATAACCGAGAACTCCCCCTTTATTCTCAGTTATTTTATATTTGTACCTAAAGTATTAGCACTAGATAAGGATGATTTCTCAAATTTTGGGAAATATGTTTCTACTCTAGAAGCTGAATACTAGGAGGTTCTACAAATCCAGGAATTCTTAGTATGACTTGAACAACACTCCATGCCTGTGGGTTTCAAATGAAATTCAAGCTGTGTTAGTGAAATTTGTACGTTAAAGAGGAATGGATGAGTGTTTTCAATATGCAGTTTAGACTTGAAAAGCAGCCCTAGCCTAAGTTAGCTTCTGACAGAGATCAGTTCAGAAAACTGATTTCTTTCTTCAATGATTACAGCAGAAACTTAATACAGCAAACTATCTGAGCAAGATTATTATTTTAGATATCTGTATTTGTAATGTCAACACACTTTAAATTCTAAATTTAATTTTTTTAATTAATGCAGAAATTATCAACTTTAATTTTGTTTAAATGTTTTTTGGCGTTTTTTTTTTTTTGGCTTTATTATGGGTTATTTGGGAAATGAATGAGGCTTTCTAAACTTTCAATTAGTCTTTCAATGCCCATTGACTTCAGACTGTTGTTAATGTGTGAAGTTTTAACATAGCATTAATGGGAATCCCAAGGATTTTCTTCTTCAAGGTATCACTTTTCTCTTAGGAAAATAAACCAAATAAATATACCAAATTAATCAGGAATATTTTTTTTTTAAAATGTATGAACAGTTGCCTATTCGCATATAGAAATTCACTTTTAAAAATATGTGTATGTCAATATAGTAACCAAGTTATTGCCATATCTGTAACCTACAATTCTCATAGCTTTTCTGTATAATTTTTTCATTGAAAAGAAAACAAACCTTTAGGTGGAAACTTATTACACTGGGACTTCTTCCTGCAGTAAATTTTCTTTTCACTTGTCAGTAGTAGTAAAGTGACATAAAAGGTCTGAAAATATCACCTATATCAACATGTAATTAACTATGATTACTGGCTTCTTCTGTTTGGTGTGCAACAACAACAAAAAAATTGTTTCCATTAATTTACATCCTGTAGCCACATTTATTAACACAACAGCTCATCACAGTTGGGAAGGGGAGGAGTGGAAGAGGGAAGAGATGAAAGGAGAGGAAGAAGACAAACCTCAAAGTAGAAATCCACTGAACTATAAAGTCACATATAAAGTTGCTGGTAATTCCATATTATTCTCAGATTCACTTTTCTAGTTCTCTTTTGCATTCACAATACCTATTCACAAGAGTGCTAAAATTTTTCTAAGTATGGAGATAGTAAAATTTTTCTAAGTATGGAGATAGTCTCTTCTTCATGTGTGGAAGTAATTGCCATAATTATCAAAGGGAGCTACATATTCATCAAAGGGAGAAAAGGCTGTATTTAGGGCTCAATTATTCTGGCAAATTTCCACATCCTTTGCCATAGCTTAAGAGCAATCTGTACAGAGATGAGGATACAAAACCATACTATGATCTTGAGATTGCCTAAGTAGTGGGTTTAGCCACAGTGTGCGCTGAGACTGCTGTTCTGTGTGTTGCCATTTGGCACTATTCAGGTGTTAGGGGATCCATTTCCTTCTCTTTTTCTGGAATAATGACAAAAAAGATTCAGCCAGAGAAAATACATGATAATGTATCCTTGACAGATTCCTCTAATGGCTGCTACAATGGTTTATATTACACAAGTAATGCAAAGATATTCAGATGACAGCATTATCCAGAGCTTACAAATGCATAAAGACCGCAGGAAATATTTTTACTTCTTGTTGTAGCCCTAGCATAGATGCAGTGCAATGGAATATATAAGCTTAATGTACATAATTCACATAATATACACAGCTCAGTCTCACTGCTGGAAGAATGCTTATATTTTTGTCATGATTGTCAGCAACTTCATGTTGGAGCAAGATGAGACTACCATGATTTCAGTCATCTGAATTGTTATGAAGGGCATTGTGGTAGACAATCAAAAAGATGTGAATGCAGCTTTAGCCCAATTCCTCTGAGTCTCACTGCTCACAGTATCTGGAGACAAAGAGGCATGGACAGTAGTCAGAGGTGTCACAGAAATGTCAATAGATGACCTTGTATGACTTTGTATGGGCATATTAATCAAATCCCAAGAACTGGATTCAGATGCTTAAACAGGGGCACATTCTGCTATTTGACCTTCTTTAGGCTGCTCAAGAATATATGCAAAACAGTTTGTCAGAAATTTTCACTTCTACAACATCTCTGGGCAACCTGTGCCAGTGCTTAATCACTCCTGCAATAAAAATGTGCTTCCTGATGTTAAGATGAACCCTACTAAATTTCAGATCACACCCATTATCTCTGATCCTCTCACTGGACACCACTGAAAAGAGCCTGGCTCCATCTTCTATGCACCTTCCCTTCAGGTATTTCCATACATTGATAATATAATCCTTGAGCCTTCTTTTCTCCAAGCTGAAGAGTTCCAGGTTTCTCAGCCTTTCCTATTGGGACAGATACTCCATATCCACTAGCTCTATGTCTCTCTTGCCTTGGTGATCTTAGAATTGGATAGAATGCTCTAGGTGTGGTCTCACTAGTGCTGAGGAGAAGGATCACTTCCGTTGACCTGCCTATTGCAGCCCAAGGTACCATTAGCTTTTGCAGTAAGAGTACATTGCTGGCTCATCTTCAACTTGGTATCCACTAGGACACTTTTTCTGCCAAGCAGCTTTCCAGTTGGCAGCCTCTGGCATATACTAGTGAATGAGGTTGTTCCGCCTCGGTTGCAGAATTTGGCACATCCCCTTGTTGAACTATCAGTCCATTTCTCCAGCCTCTAAAGGTCCCACTGGATGGCACCATGATCCCCTGGCTTAATCAACCATCCCAATCAATTTGTCCATATTGTGTGTGGGGAATGGAAAGATGCCTTTCAAGCCAGCAAAGCAAGAGTGGTGCCTTTTTACTGATTTAGCCAAGGATGGACTGGAACAAGCCCCTTGCTCTACCAGGTAAGCCCACAGTAAGAAAAGAGCACAGGGTTATGATAACTGGCAGAAAAATGGACAATAGGTTAAAAACTGCCTCTGACAGAGTATGTACCTGGCCAGTGCTAACTGGCTAATTGGAGCAGTGGTACTTTCTCGAACAGTGATTTCTGATCTATAAAAGAGGACAAGTTCTGCAGGCCTGGGGTCTCTGCCTGCCCAGGAGGAGACCCTGCTGCAGCACCAGAAGCCGTGGGAACCTGGAGGAGACCCTGTTCCTCTGTGAGAGCAGCACCACGTGTGACCCTTGGTCTTGCTCAAAACCCCCTGCACATTGTGGGGGACATCGCAGCAGTACCTGACAGCTGGGAGCCCCTGGCATCGGCTCGTGACGTTGTGTCTTCTGCAAACTTTCTGACAATACTTTCTGTCCCATCATCTAGATCATGAATGAAGACAATAAACAGGAGTGGACCCAGTGTTGGCCCCTGGGATGCACCACTAGTCTCTGGCTTCCTACTAAACTTTGTGTGCCTGATAACCACCCTTGGGGTCTGGCCATTCTGCCAGTTTTCAGCCCTTCTCACTCTCTGGTCATCTGGCCCATATCTTTGACATCTTCTCTTTGAGGATCATATAGGAGACAGTGCTAAAGGCCTTACCTGAGTACATGATATCCACTGCTCTTCCTTCATCTATGAAGCCAGTCATTTAATCATAGAAGTTGATCAAATTGGTCAAGCATGATTTCCCCTTAGTTAATTCAGGCTGACTGTTCTTGATTATCTTGTTATTTACATGCCTGAAAATGGTTTCCAGGATTAGCTGCTCCTTCAAGCTTTGCATGTATCATTTGCAAAATAATCATACCTTAGTAAATTCCATATGTAAGTCACCTACATGCTTTGTAAAGTATGCAAATTTATATTTGGTTGAAATCTTTTGAAATATGGAAAAGTTCTTATTATTGAAAATTTAACATCTAATTTTAAAACTTAAGGTTGCAGATGTACTAAATAAATCCTTATCCTACAATATACTGAGACAAAAAATTTCATAATCCATGTCTCAGAAGAATATCAGTTAATAAATCCTCTGGTGTACAGTATCCAAGTCAATCATATGTTGGCATAGAAACTCAGCTCAACACTCTCTCTCACAGACAGAAAGGAATACTTTAGTACTTGCAAGCTGTTACTCTTAACTACCTTCTTCTCTGAAAACTGAGGTTTACTGTCTAGAGATACT
This sequence comes from Chaetura pelagica, assembly GCF_000747805.2. Lineage (NCBI taxonomy): Eukaryota > Metazoa > Chordata > Aves > Apodiformes > Apodidae > Chaetura > Chaetura pelagica. The sequence goes on from NW_009954505.1 coordinate 305,554, forward strand.
TACAGGAAACTGTCTAGAGATAGTTATAATTCTTACTATGAGTTCTTACTGGCCTTTTTCAAATATGACTGTAAAGCATTGCAATTGAGGGTTTGGCTTTGCTGTATATTTTGTCTTTATTATTTAGTTTAAGGGATCCTTCAGATTTGAACTAATTTGATCAGTAGTGTTCAAGTGGATGGTGCTGATGCTCAGGGTAATAATATATAAGAGACTATACAACACTTACCACTTTTCATGTTATGTGAATTTTTTGCAGAGTGATTCCATTCACCTTGCTTTTTTCTAGTTTCAAGCAACTCAGGAGTGACATTATGATTCAGCTACTGTAGTGTAGGTAGGCTAAGCATAGAAAAGACAGTCATGCTGTCACACTAAGCAAGTTGGATTTACATCTGTAAATATCACCATTGCTATGGAGACTAAACCTCACATTTATTACAATCCTGCAGTCAGCACAGGTTAGTTAGATAAATCAAGGTGGATAAATTCAATCTTCACTTTGTAGCAAAATTCTTCCAACTATCAGTAATGAGATTTATACAACAGTTATAAAACCAAACCAAACCAACAACAAGCCCCCTCCCCCCCCCCCTGCCCCCCAACAAGTAAGTATAAGCAATAGAAATAAGGACATTTGTAGAATTTATCTCATCAGTTTTAAGTAGGTATCTGGAGTGTCCTGAAAGTATATTTATATACAAAATGCACCCATAGATTTGAGATCTACCTATGTAGACCATAATGATAAAGCTGCATTTATATTCATAAACTGACCAAAAATATTTTCAAGGTAGAATACAAAACCTGAGCACAGCCAAAACTTGCTCCTGAAAGAAGCAAGGCTGTTTTCCCTCAGACCTGGAAAATCAGGCCCCAACACAATCCTGAAGATATTCATCCCAGAGTCAGTAATTCCTAGGAAGCAAGTGACACAGAAGCAACTGCAAAGTTGTATTACCTATTGAGATGCAGATTTCTTGCTGCTGGTTTCTGTTAGTCCTGAGGAATACACAAGGTTTAGTTTACTGCTGTTCATTTAAGAATATCTGCGGCTTTCATGTGACTTCAAATTTTGTTATCTATTAACTATTATTATCTATTATCAATTTTCATTGCTGTCAAATGGGAAACCTAGAAAAAAGTATTGCTGTCATATTTTCTTGATTATGGTTTAAAACATGCATTTTGATTATGCTCACTATCAATATGTCTGTATATTCTGATTCCAGCATCATGGTTCAAGTTCAAGGCTTTATTATATACAAGTAAGAACTCTATAAAAATTGAAAGTGGAATATAATAAATTACTATTAATAGTTTCACAAATCATCAATGCTTTGTGCTACTGGTTTTACAATTTCTTTCTTCAACTGTTAAATTCCCATTAGAATAATGGTGATTTTAAAGTCAGATGACAAGAATGTGTCTTCTCTTTAATAAAAATAAATTAGTATAAATGTCTATACATTGATTAATATATATTTATATATATATTACCAATAGTTTTTTTCAGGTTTAAAGAAGGAATTAATACAGACAAGAATGTGTGTCCTGGTTTGAGCCAGGATGAAGCCAATTTTCTTTTACTGATTTTTCTTTTCTTTCAGTAAGCTTTCTTTTAACTAGCACCAGTTTGTTCTTCTAAAGCTGATAAGACACTGGAATGTTTTTCTAACTGCTGGGTCTTCAAGGTCCCACCTTCACTCTGATGGCTCAGACACTATGGGGAGACCTATGACCCCCCCGTAGGAGGCTAAGTTAGACAGACAGCAAAACTAGCCAGAGATATTCCATCCCATATATCTACATAAGCTCAGAGGAGGTCAGAGATCATAGAAGACAACTTCCTTCCTGCTGCTTCTTCCCTTCTCTTCCGTCCATGGCCGGCGTCTGAGGAGGACTCTGTCCATCTATCACCGTCAACCCTTAGGCTTGAGCTCTCCTGACCCTCATCACTCTGCGCTTTCTCCAGCAGCAGCTTCGGGATTTCTAGGGACTGTTCACAGCTCAGGAGATGCTGGGGGAGTTGCTGGGGGCAGGGGAAGGCAATAGGGGTTCTGTACATTTCCTGAACACATTTGTATATAATTGTATATGTATATTTTTTATCTTTGGCGTTTAATTAAAGCTGTAGTTTAGTTTTCAATACAGCCAAGTCTTTCTCCTTGTTCTCTCTCTGCTTTTCTACCTGGGTGGGAGGGGAAGGGGATCGAGAGTGTTGTTGGACCTGAGTCAAATGGTGACAAATGTGTATTACAGAAAGGGAGAGAAGAAGAGTGATAAGTTGTAGAAGCTTAATTTTGGCTTTAATATGTAAATATTCCTAACCCTGTTAATATCTATTCCTTTGTATGAAAGCAGATTGAAACCGAAGACAACAAATTGTATAAAAGGAATCACTATCATAATGAGACATGAGGGTGTAACAATAACACAGCAAGTAATACTGCTTTTTCATTTAATTTTAAAGAAGTTTTAAAGATTATTTTGAGCTTTCCTCTCTGTTAAGTGGAAAATAATTGTGTCTGTCAGGAAGTATGTAGCAAAACAGTTTCATTATACATTTTAAATGCTTCAGTTATCTGAAATGGAAATAAAAAAGAAAACCATGTTGGATCTGTTATTATTTTTTTTTACTTTGTCAGTGTGTACATGCTTTCATTCTTTGATTAACAGAGTTGGAATAGAGTGAATGACCCTTACAATCTATATATGTTGGAAATGGAATAAGATAGGTGGAACTTCAGGTGAGGAAATAACTAAATATTGGGAAAGCTCAGCTGTGACATCTCCAGGAAAACTGGCTAAAGATGTTTAATTTTGCTACCTTATGCAATAGTTTAATGCTCTTAATAAAACATTGTAATAAAATACGTCTTAAAATGAGAGAATATTATGTACAGTTGGAATACTCTCTGGGACATTTTTTATTTATATTGAAATCACTTGGACTGTGACAGATAAAACACTTATAGTTTATATATCATAGTATTTAAAGATATAAAAGATTTTCTTCAAGCTAAAACACTGATTCTCCAAATGATAAGAAAAAGTTTTTATTGGTGAAAGACACTCCAGCTACATTGAATCCAGGTATATAATTAAGTGCAGCATGATTAGAATTCACTTATCTTGAACCATGAGACAACATAGAACCCATGATTCCCTTTTGTTAACTTCAGAGGTGATTAAAGCTCTTAGGGTACAGTCTTTTATTATTTCATGGCGTTTCAGGACAGTAAGTACACACTATACAGTAGTTTCCTCATTAGCTGAATTGACATCGTGTAAATTCTACCCAAATATTACAAGATATGATTCTACCTTGTACAATTTTGAAAACCCTGAAGCTTAGTTTACCATGGACACAATGGCTTAAAAACTCTCAAAGGCTCTGGTGAATTGTCTCTGAATAGCCAGAGCAGGTGAGTTGAGAAATGGAGTATGAGGAAATGTTCCCATTATCACAGAATCTTACCATGAAAGTATAGGATAGTGTAGGTATTTAAACCCTAGAAGAATTAGAAGGTGCTCTGCATGCCAAGTACTGTTGAATTCAGACAAACCATAAATTGCACAGTCAGTATGCATGCCCCACATTTTCATGCAAAAATATTTCATTGTGTTCTCTTGAGTGGATTAGATGAAAACACAATTGAACATATCCTTTAATAATTTGCCTTTGTTTACTATCCTGGTAGCGACAAGTTCATAACACCTTTCTTACTGGTAGCAATAAAAGGTAATATTTCACAGTCAGTGGAATGGCAGAAAGATAAAGCGAGAGCTCATTGCAAAATCCTTGAAACAATTGGGAACATTCTTGCTGTCTTCAGGGGGAAATGACACTGGTACAGGAGACTCCTGCTTCAAATGTCTTGGCTTCTCAACTTCTAGAGTCAATTCAGAAAGGTAGTTTTTCCATTACATAGGGAATATGATCAACTAGTCTCTACCCTGAGTAACTGAACAGGATGATGAAATGTTATTAAATGGTTCAGAGAATACTAGTGTTAGTCATGCAACTAAGATCCCACTTGACATGGAATCAAAGCCTTTAAGCCTCATAGAGTTTTCCATTAAATGTAATGGGTTTTAGCTCAGGCCTTTGAAAAGAGTTTGAGAGCTTTTATTATTTTTGTTATTTGTGTACACGTGTATACCTCACATCAGTATCCTTCATCCTACTAGGAAGTCACAAGCATTAAAAAAAAAAAAAATAATTAAAAAAAAATATTGTGAGAACACTCAGGGTGTATTGATTAACAATGGTTGAACATCTAGAATACAGGAAATATATGTTGCAATTACATTATAAGCCACTGCGAAATGCCTATGCCATAAAAAGATAGTGTGCCTTGGCTGTTTACAGATTCATCAATAAAGCATAAATTTGCAGACCTAAATAACTCTTTGAAAACTGCACTTAGATTTTACCTTTCTGTTCACTGCTTTGTAGTAATTTTTCCAAGTTGTAGTATAACACAATGTTCATTATCTCTTTTCAGAATAAGTTATAAAATGGAAGTATGCACTTAAAATCATAATTCATTCTTAAAACAATAATTCAATAACACAGGTAATCACATGCATAACAAGAAAAAGTAAATAAATCAATTAATAATTAAACAATAAACCTAGTAATAATTAAAATTTAACACTAGTTTTTTGTTGTTTTTGTTGTTTTAATTTTGAGGATTGAGTGAAGATTCTCAAGTAAAATTGTATATATTTTAATGGTCTGTAAAGAAATACAGAAGTCTGAGGTTTTAAAGGTAAATTCAGGATTAATTTTTGACCTTTTGTATCAGAGGATATGTAGGGCATCAAGGTGAGGCTGTCTTATTCGTACTGGAATCTTCATTGTGGCTAAGGCCAATTTATAAATAGTGAACTCTTTTCCGTGGGAAAGTATGAACTTTTTTTTTTCTTCTCCCAAAGGAAAAGTTCATCAGGACAATAAAAATTTAGTTGCAACTTGGCATATAGTAAGTGCTCATACTGATGACTTATTCTGATAGATCTTAGATGTGCTTCCTCAGTGTTACTACCTGTGTATGAAACTTCTACAGATTAAGAGTAAAACTTGCTGAGACCTAAGCCTTTACTTGCTGAAGAAAGAAAATGAAACCCATGTAATGATAGTAACAGGCTCTGATGCTCTGATCTTTAAAATACAGTAATTTCAGCAATATAACTTCATCTAAAGTGTCCACTGCAATATTACAAGGGAATTATGACAATGAAGTGCTTAAATGTAATTTATATCAAATGCTAGAAATTTGAAAGTCACACTGCTCTTGGGTATCTTAATATATTCTGTACTTTAACAAAGACATGCATAATAACAAGTCAATACACCTCTGTGGGTCTAGTTGATGTGAAGAGTGTACTTTGAACTGCATGCATCTGTTTTAAACTAAACGTAACATTTAAAAAAAAGGATTTATAATATAAATGTAGAGTTACAGAAGCAAATTTTATGCTGCTGTTTATTAATTTGGTGATGTCAAATCTTTCTTGAAGTTCAGAACTCAAGTAACAAAGCAAAGATTTTCTAGAGTAGCATAGCAACATCTTACTGTGAGCTTTGGTCCATGCAATTTAGAGAGTAGTTATTGTCCAAAGAGAAATTCTAATTGAAAGTAGTGTGTAACAGTGTGGATTTGCATTCTCTCTTTCTGTTTTTTGTCTCTCTTTCTCTATCAGTTCCTTTTTATAAGATAACACATGTAGTAAATTATATATTGCTGAACCAAAGTAATGAAAAAGTGCACGTTTAGTGATGCTGTGTAAACATTTTGGTATAATTAGAACACTGTGAAACATCTTGTTCTGGGCTACTGAGTCCTGACTACCATTTGAATTTAAACTTCTTGCTTATTTTTTCTTAAATTCCCACTACAGTTAACAGAAGGAAAAAAGAAAATACTGTTAATACTGTGAAGATAACCATTTATGAAAGTGAGTTTAAATAACGTAAGCATTGAATGCTCAGGGTGAAATGCTTTCAACAATTTCAATTTTCAGAGTCCTGTCTTCTGTTGGTATTGAATCAGACCTCTTATAAACAGGATATTTATAAAAGCATGTAGTTTCTTTCTTGATAAAAATAGTTACTTGTAAACTGACATGTAAGTATATTAATGCATCTTTTGAAAGAAAAAATATTTCTAATTCATAGTAAATCAGGGTGTAAATTCATATAGGATTGCCACTCTATAGGACACAGAAAGAAAATGCAAGTAAAATAGAAAAAGAAGGCCATAAAGGACTCTAAGAGATTATTTAATCCAACACAGTTAACTGAAAAAGTCCATCTGAAAATTGAAATATGTTGAAAATTTTTCTATGGAGTATGTCACATTATGTACAAGTTATGGCATTCTATTAGTTTTTAACTTCTAGGCCAGAAATACGTCAGTTCTTCAAAAGAGCACTCTGAAAATTGATAAGGAAAAGATCTTGACCTTAACTGTGACATGACACACTGCCTCTCTTTAAATGCAAACAGTATTGAAGCATCATGCCTAGTCTAACCAATCAAATATGCTCTCAGCATGAAGCCTCAGTAGATTTGTTATGTTTGTTCATTTCAGTTAGCTTGAAGGTTACAGATTGCTTAAATCTGAAAACGTACTTTATCTTGGAGAGGAGAAACTAAGCATTCAAATTCTCTTTATCTTCTTTACATAATAGTAATTTGTTTGCTCTTAACTCTGAATCTAGAAAAGGCAGTGAAATATTAATAATGCCTGTATTATTCACCATGTAAAACTAATGCATGCAATAAGCATTTGATGTGTTGAATGCAAAAGATACATCTCTTTAGTGTTGTTTCTTTTTACTGCTGCTTCAAGTTCATCTCATGTATATGCATTTATTTCTAGGTAGGAGCTTTCTGGTAACTGGTGGCCCAAGGGGATGTTGTTACTCACAGGGAAGATAAAATAAATAGGTCATAGCATCATAGAGTAGCAGCTACAGAGATATTTTTTTTTCTCCTTAAAGTATCATCGTCCATACCTTTGTAATGTCATTTATAGTTTTACTTGAAGGACTGTCTCAAAGGGGACCTCCAGATGGCACTTTTACTGCTAGTAATAATTATGCCCTCATGGGCATAACCATGTCTTCAGTACCGATTACACACAAAGTCATTTGAACTATGAGTTAAGAACTTTTAAACGTCTTTTGCCACAGCAGCAAATGAACAGGACACTGGGGGTGAGGTAAAGGTGAAAAGAATAAGAACCTAGGTGATGTTTTCCTAGACTGCTGATGAAAGGGAGGACACCTCTGTGCCTGGCAAGATCATGGAGCAGATCCTTCTGGAAACTGTGCAAAGGCACACTGAAGATAAGGAGGTGATTGGTGACAGCCAACATGGCTTCACTAAAGGCAAATCTTGCCTGACAAATTTGGTGGCCTTCTACAATGGGGTTACAGCATTAGCGTATGTTATCTAGTGGCAACTGATGTCATCTATCTGGATTTGTGCGAAGCATTTGACATTGTTCTGCACAACATCCTGGTAACCAAATTGGAAAGATACGAGTCTGATGGATGAACCATTTGGTGGATAAGGAATTGACTGGATGGTCACATTCAAGAGTTTTTGCAAAGTAGATATTTGCAACTCAGCTGGGCACAACTGTGAGCACCCTGATCTATGCTGGCTCTTCTATGATCACATAAGTGGACCAGATGTCTTCTAAAGAACCATTCCAGCCTGTATTATTCTATAATTCTACCACTATTTTGCAATAATTTAGAATTTAAATGCATGTGATTTGAAGAAATAACAATGCTGTTTGCCAAGGAAGCTACTTACTAGGGTTCCAAGTTCTCCCCTCTCTACTTTGTGCAATTTTAGGTTAATCAGTGGTGCTTATGATGATCTTCAACAACAGAGGAAAATATGTCTTCTTGGTAACTGCTTGTTTGTCACCACCTACTTATCACTGTCCCCAAGGAAACTGATTTCAGTCAGTATTTTTTATTTAATTGTGGGTACTTTTCCACCTCTTTCTATTGTTTCTAATTCCTCAGTTTGGGTATAAACAAAACTATATAATATACTGTGTGTAATAAAATAAAAACCTGATTTGTGTATCACTACAGCCTCTGAAAGATTTGAGATTGAACCAAAGGGAGAATCATGATAGAAGGCAAATATGGAAATGTCAAATTAAATATGACTGAAAATTCAGGTAAGAATTAAACCCAGCAAGTTGCAGCCTACAAGAGAATAAAGAGTAAAGCTCTGTAATTAAACTTAATTTAATCAAAATCCTTGCTCTTATCCTATTATTTTTCCTTCCTTTCGGATAGAAATTAGCAGATAACAGTGTCTAATGTATTTTTTTAAATGTGTGTATATTTTATTATTATTCACCTAATATTCTAGCTTTTATAAATAAACTCATTAAAATGGTTTCATTCTCCTCTTCAAGGAGAATTTTTTTCTGTTCAGTAATTATGTTCCATGCCCCTCCTTTGTTTTTCAGTATTTAAATTCTGCCAAAGTACAAGCAAAGATGTCATCAGTATCATAGCCTTAAAATTTATTCAACACAGCATGCCATCTTTTTAAATTTTGGAAAACTTCTGGCTGTTGAGCATGTATATTGAACAGCCATACTAATCTTCAATACTTTTTTTTCCCAAGTTCTTATAACTGGTTTTCTGCTTTGTGTTTATGTATAGCAGAATTTCCTTATTTCTGTGTATTAGCTAAGTCCTTACAAAAAATCTCACAAATATTTTAATGTCAATAATTGGAAAGTGTTTTTAAATGGATCAGTAGTATACTTAATTATAAATAAATTATAATTATTAACTATGTTTAAAGTTATTAGAACTCAAGTCACTTTAAAAAATAAAGCAAGGATCTTAAAAGTAGAAATTAAGAGTTCTGGAACCTAGAAATTTTATTTTCTGTATATCTGTTATTTGTGCAACTACTCTAGCTGTGATGTACTTCTTCTAGGTAATAAAAAGTTTTAAAATTAAGACGGGCCTATTTCCATGAGAATCTGCTCCCATTTATTCTAAGGTTTAGCTTTTGCGTTGTGTTATACTTTCACCATTAGGCTATTAAATTGATCTACAAAAAATACTGTCCAGGCTTCTTCACTGAAAATTACAATATGTTGTGTTTGCTTTCTTTCTGACTTTATAACTGAGGAGGTCATTGGTGATTCTAATTTAACACTCATCTTTCTGTGAGAGATATTATTTCTCAGAGCAGGCAATCCATATTAAGGTTTTGCTAGCTGTTCTGGTAGGTAATGTGCTTCATTTTCCCTTCAGTCAGGCTAGTAACAAATGGAACCCCCCTAAATTTTTATCCAGGAGATGCTTTTTGATCTTTTTCTTTCATCATAATCACATGCTTTGGCCACTAAATGAGCTTCACTATAATTATAATTGATCACAGACATTTTCAGAGGCCAGATGTACCTTAGTTTTGCTTATTGTTTATAGTCTTGTTCAAACAGAAGACATATTAGGTTGTCTTTCTTTCTTCCTGGAAGTGTCTAGGTTTTGCAACAAGATAAGAAGCTTTTATTCATTTATTTATTTCCCCCAGTAATTATTTGGATCTTAAATTTTTCTATAGAGACAGCAATGCTTCTAATAGCTAGTATCTGATGAAAGGCATTTTTCTTCTGTTCCCAGACTTTAATTCTATTACTTGCAATTTGCTAGCAGCTAACAGAGTTGGCTTAAAGACTTGATACAACTCTGGAGTGCAAAGCCAATGTACACAATATCACCTGATAATTTTGTAACTATTTAGGGTTCTATCCCTTCATAAATATTTCTCTGTCTACAACTGTTATTTGTCTTCTTATTGCATACAGTAAGAATAGAATTTGAATAAAGTTTAGCAATATGATTTAGCCCATTTTTACATTTTTAAAAGCAATTTACTTACTATTTTTATTATTATTTCCTACTGCTACAAAAACCTTAGAATTTTGTGCGGTTTGGGTTATTTTTTGTTGGTTTTTTGTTTGTTTGTTTGTGTTTTGTTTTTTTGGTTAAGAAGGAGAAAGCTAAAATACTTGTTACCTTTGGTTATCAGTAAGTGAAAAACAATACAGGGAAAGAAATTACCAACAGGCTAAATCTCTTGCTCTTAATTCAGTCCAAGACTTTTAGCCCAGTCAAAATATTTTTTTACCATTATTGGTAAAAAAGGCTGTAGACCTGTTGTGCTGACTTTGCAGAGCAAGATCTCAGAATTAATGTAGACTTACATTTACCTGAAATAGTTTTACCCAGGCATGTTCTAGGGGTCAAGTTTAATGGCAGTAAACTCACTTTGGTGGGTTATGAAATCATCCAGTAAATCACTAAATATATGTAAACTAAAGTAAATTTATTTTGTGAGAAAACTACTTAGTCATTAACATCTGCAGGATGTTATCTCTTCTAAGTAGGTCACTTCATCAGGACATGGCCTTCATACAAGTCAAACACCTCTCACACCAAGCTGCAATGGTTCACTTTCTTGTCTTCTGGCTCTTCTTACCTTTACCATTTTTTGACATCCTTACTATTGGGCCAGGTGTAATACATGAGATGAGGTAATGATCCAAACAGACCAAGAGTTTTGTCAAGCTAACAGTTATGCAAAATACATGGGAAAAGTTCCAAGATCCTAGAAGCAAAATCTCCCTGTTTCTGAAACAAGGAATAAGAAGGAATCAACCTAGACCAGTGTCAAAGAGAAATACAGTAAGCATAAAGAGCAGAGGCAGGAGTCAGAAACTGTGGATGAAGGTTGCAAGGTTGAAATAAAAACAGCTAAAACTAAGACAAGCATAGGAATGAGACGTTTAAATGTGCAACTGCCATCAGGTGGCATATAGAAAAAAAACAACAGCCACAACCAAACCGACAAACAAGTGATGGATTTTACACAGAAAGAGGAAACCATCAGTCAAACTATGAGACTGGTTCTTGGTCTCTTGATTGACTCTCACCAGGCTGCTAACTGCAGCTCAATTGCCTGGAGCTTAGATGGCCTGACAGCTGCCATATTTGATGCTTCATGCATCTGAAGTCCCAAGTGTTGCTTGTTATACATTTTTATTTTACTTTCCCTTGTATTCCCTGCTGTAGAATAAACATAAACTCTGGGTGAAGGTTTTTTCTCATGACTGAGATGTTTAAAACATCTTTCTTGCCATGTGAATTATCTCGTCCCTAGAAAAGTATAAGATGAGGACTAGGATCTTAATCTTCTTGAATCAGCTTCTGTTCTCTCTGCTTCCACTATATTAATGCATTTTTTTTACAAAATATCTTGAGAAACAAGGACAGAGATATATCCTCAACCTATTGTGTCTAGTTGAAACAGTCAATGAGCTAATAAAGTGTTGAGGACAGCAGAAGAAACTCAGCAGCTGAGAGCAACTTGATCACAGATAAAGAAGGGGAGGGAAGACCATTTGTTACATTGAATTTAGCTATGAAAAAACAGTGTATATAAAAGGAACCATATTCAAACTTGAAACTTTGGAAAATCTTCAGACTGGATAATGTGAATCTATTCTTCTTTCTAGAGTGTAATGTCTTCAGAACTTGAGTCATTTTGAAAAGCAACAGAACAGAAAAGAAATGAAAGCGAAACAATCAAAATAAAACAGAGAAGAATGCAACTAAAGGCTTTCCCTTGGTATAAGGAATTCTGGTATATTAAATAATTATTTTGCCACCAGTAACAAAATTCCAAAATGAAGTTTCATTATCCCATTAAAATGGGGAAAGTACTTTCTTTTATATAAAGCCAGTAGTTCCCTTGTAGCTAGGAACTATTATCCCCATTCTATCAATTAGTTATTACAGGCATCTTGGTGAATAACAGGCTCAACACCACCATTTTGGTGAAACCACTTAGGCAAAGGGCACCAGAGCAGACAATCATGCTGGTGGAACCCTTCTGCAGTGGCTAAACTACAATCAAGCCCTCAGAAAACCTGAGAAAGAGAAACCTAGAGATAGTGAGGAACGGGAAAACCAGGTAACGGAGAATGGTCTTTTCAAGGAACTGCTTGGAGAAATCCCATGGGGTAGGGTAGGCAGGGAGGCCCAAGGGAGTTGGTTAATATTCAAGCACCACCTCCTCCAAACTCAAGATCAAAGTTTCCTGAAGAATAAGAAATCAAGTAAAACAGCCAGGAGACCTGCATGGTTGAGCAGGAAACTTCTGAACAAACTTTAGTGGAAGAAAGTTTATAAATCATAGAAGAAGAGATTGACCATTTGGGTCAGTGGTTGTAGGGATGGAACAAGGAAAGTTAAGGCCTCTTTAGAATTAAAATTGGCAAGAGAAGTCCAGGACAATAAGAAAGGCTTCTTCAAGTACATTGGAGGCAAAAGGAAGACCAGAGGAAATGTGATCCCACAGCTGAATTAAGTGGTTGCCCTGGTGACGAAGGATATGGAGAAGGTGGAGTTACTTAATGCCTTCTTTTCCTCAGTCTTTACTGTTAAGGTTCACCTTCAGGATTCCCAAACCTTCCAGACCACAGAAAAAGTCAAGAGTGAGGAAGACTTTACCTTGACTGAAGAAGATTGAGTTAAAAATCAATTAAGAATACAGGACATCTTCAAATCCATGGGCCCTGATGGGGTGCACCCATATGTGCTGAGGGAGCTGGCAGAAGTCATTGCTAGATCGATCTCCATCATCTTTGAAAAGTCCTGGATGCAACAAAGTAATTCCAAGTGCATATCCAGAATGAAACATCATGAAACAGAATTAGCTGTATGACTTTATTTTCTAAATATTAATGCAGGCAATAATTATTTACTTTAAAAACAGAACAAATCCAGGGCCTCATTCAAATGCTTATGTGATCATTATGATTAAGGGAAGGACTGTGCAAGTATCATGCTGCAACTGAGACTCAGATCCTTTGTCATTAAAATTAAGCTAAAATACTAGAAGTACTTTAGAAGGAAGGAAAAGCTGAAATATAGTAAAAAACTAAGAAAAAAGTTTCATGTTTTTAAAAGCTAGGTTATAAAAGATAATACAGACTTAGCTGTGTGCAAAAATTGTGCTATTATTTTCCCAGAAAAAAATATGGTAGATTATTAATATTTAAGCATCTGAAATAGTAAGAAGACAATTTAATCCTTTCAAAGTCCCTGATAAAAAGTAACATTTTACAGTTTTAAAACAAATATATTTTGCTCATTATTTCAAATAAAATCAATTATTTCTAAATTAAGTCCTGACTATCTTGACTTTTTAATAGGACTGATTCTGAAGAAAAACCTCAACTAAGGATCTGATAGGATAAAGAAGGAAGGTTTGTTGTTTTCCTTTAGACTGTGCTGAATTCAAAGGCCAATAAGGTCAGTAGAAATCTTTCCATTATCTACAGTGAGCTTTTGATCATGCCACAACTTTATACTTCAAAGGATATCTCCCTCTCGTCCTTTAAAATTTTTCCCTCTTTCAGACATCATGTCTTTTCTTCTCTCTGTGCCTTCTATTTTATATTTCTTTCAGAAAATCTTGTCCCTCTTTTCTTCCTATATTACAGAAGATTGTGCATAAAGCCCAGCTGATATAATTGTACAAGGCTACATAGGACTCAGACATATAAACAAATAATTCTATTCACAGCAAGAGACAGGCTTCACATCTTTCTGAGGGAGACCAACAGCCCATCTATACTATATTGTCCTCAAGAGATGCAAATTGAATTGAATTTTGAATTCCTTTTGGACTGGTGAGAGTCATACTTCCTAAAAAAGCATAACTTGTTTACCATGATGAGTCAGAGGAGGGTAAAAGCAGGTGTGGAACGTTTTTTTTCTCACCTCAGTATAATACAGGGAACTGACCAAACTAAATCTGTAGCCTACTGGTCAAAATCAATTACTGGGGAAATATTTAACTACCATTTATTCTTAACTGTCTGTACATATTTACCTTTAAGAGAAAAGCTCTCTAATCAGATACAAGCTGCACTAATTGTCTTGCAGTTGAATAAACACATCTTGAACAAGCACCAGCACCACAGAAAGGAAATTCTGGTAGAAAATTTAAATAATCCTAAATCATCTGCTTATCTGAAAGACTCCTAAAGTTCGGCCTCAGCCTTTATTGACATTTGATTTAAGATTTTAAGGTTTTCAAAGCATGTAAGTAAAAGTGTCAGTTTGATCTGATGCTCTGAATTTGAGTTTAAAAAATCCCATGTATTGACAGAAATTCTGAGACTAAATTCTGGACTGTGATATAGTTCACCTAATTTAGCTTCTATCTATACGAAAATCTTCACTTAGTTATTTCTCTGTATTAACCAGAATTAATTAAAATCAATTAAAGTATGTGTTTATTTAAAGAACAATGAACACAAGAAGAAAAGGGGCAAATACTCAAAGAAATGTGTAAAATATGGACTAATTAGTGGCTTCAGCAGCTGGACGAATATTGCATTCCCAAAAAGCTATGTTAGAAACTTTCAAATGAAACAATCAATGAAGGTAAAAGTTCTGAAAGTTCTTGACAAGTGGTAAATCTGCTTAGGAGGAAAATGATACATTCAGTCAACACCAGATAAAGTATGCAGATTCTCACACAACAGAACCTTAAAGTAAATGCTATTTCTAACTGATTCAGATAGAGAAGTCCTGATAGAATAGAGAATGAAGAGGAAAGGTCACTTTTCAACTGTTAGAAACTGTAATTTGAATCCAGCCTATCTCACTCCAGCATAGCAAGACTGGTATCAGTTATACAATCATTTAATAGGAGCCCTTCATTCTTAATGACTGAGAGTTAACCAAGGCTGCTAGAGTTTGCTGCAATAGCTGTATTGATTCAAAAGGATAATGGGAATCCAATCTAAGATTATGTGAGAAAACTAAAAGCCTCTCCTGGAAAGAAGTCTTGCAGTCAAGACCACATAATACTGATATGGGTTTCAATTTTGTGAATGTTCACACTCCTGCAAACTAGATATATGTGATATAGAATTGACAAGTTGTTGAACTGAAAAGCCTTTTCAGATAAAATACAGTGATTCTCAGATAAGGGTGAAGACAGTGAAAAGAGAATAATTTTTAAGTGCTTTAACAAAGCAAACAACACCACTAGGAAGGTCAAAAACAGTTTCAACAATTTCATATGTATGAAAGTAACTGAAGATACTACCAATCTCCAGCAATACATGATACGTCGCTATTTGCTGTAAAGATTTTGTGTACTTTTAATGTTCATATGGAAAGAAAATTTTAGGAACTGAGGGAAGGAAAAGAGAGAAAGTGAAAGAGAAGTTTAATGCCCTATTACTCTACT
This sequence comes from Chaetura pelagica, assembly GCF_000747805.2. NCBI lineage: Eukaryota > Metazoa > Chordata > Aves > Apodiformes > Apodidae > Chaetura > Chaetura pelagica. The sequence continues at coordinate 320,891 of NW_009954505.1, forward strand.
CAGTATTCAGTATTCAATATTCAAAAGCTCATACCTTGGTAAAGTCAAAACCAATTTTCTCTGAAAGAAAAGGTACTTCTTTTAAATGAGAGCTATTTCCATGCCAAATTTCAGCTTGCAATTCTCATCTATTTCAGAACTAGGGCTGTTCATAAAAAGGTTGCAGGCTTCTTTCCTCCCCCTCCTGCTTTGTAATGGTAATAGCATATTTCCTTTACTCTCTCTGCATTCGAAATTTAAAGATCTAGTTTTGCTCAGACTTTCCAAACAGCTGAATACCCATGCAGAGTAAACCAGGAAAAGATCAACACAGAATGAATTTTTTACTAACTAAACATAACAACAAAACCAGAAAACCTAATTTATTTTTTTCCATATAAGAGCTGCAAATCCCGCCCTAGATGTTTTAATCAACATTTGAAACAAAACATATTTTTCTTTCAACTGCAACAGTTTTAAATGTAACAAACCATGAACATAAATTATTTTTAAAAGGGTGAATTTTAAATGTATTTTAGGAGAGGGTGAGGGATTTAAATCATATATTAATGGGGAAAATAAACAATAAAAACCTATGCTGAAAAGCAAAACTTCCAGAAAAAATACTGCAGTTGACTAATTTGTTTATATTATGTTGCTCCTGCTTTCTCTGCACCTAGTATTATGTTTATTACACTTCTATGATCTTCACATACTTTCACAGCCTCTGCAATCTACTTAACTTGCTTAGAAACTAATTTGGTAAGTAATACATGAATGACAGATTTTAGAATTAGTTGTCTTTAAAATAATTTTAGTGGTATTCTACTTTATTAATAACATAAAATTAAAAACCCTACATTTTTTCAAATGTTTTCCTTTAGAATTTGAAAATAATTAAGCAAACAAATTATTTATTTAAACATAAGCAGAGGAAAAAAATCAAGTATTAAAATGTGCTTAAACAATTGAGTCTTACAAGTGTTACAGCAAATTATCTTAAACTGTCTATCTCCTACAGAGAAATTTTATTTTGAAGCAATGTTTCCTAAGTGTTTCTTTTGAATCTAAATTATTATCACCAATACCAATTACTAGATCCAAAGTGAGGATATAATTCATGATTCTTTATTTTAATTATGATAGAAAGCTCTTATCAATTACAGAATTGAGGAATCTAAAAAATCTTATTATAAATCAGCCAAGTGACACTTTTTCAGTTTTTGAAGAATATTCCAAAGGCTCTGGAAAATATCTTTTAATGTCTGCTGCCAGGTATTAACAAAATACTTTTATAATCTAGATGTTTAAGCTGACAATTAATGCTCTCCCAGTCAGGCTGACAAAGAGACCTGAGCAGCATTTTCCCTTGCCTGTTGTGTTATTTGTTACTCTTTGTTAGTGATAGAAACACTCTTAAGACATCAACTTATATAATTATTTCGTTGACAGATAAAGTGAGACAGGATGAATCCCATACAATGTGTCTGTAACTTTGTTGGAATATTTTTTCAAAGTAAGTCTACAAAATGTTCTCATTAATCACCTCTTCTTATGAATTATTCATTCAATACTTCATGCTATCTAATTCTGAAATACCCACATCTTTGTCTAAATCAAGATAGGTATAATTATACTTTACTGGATTACAGGCAATTAGTTTTATTACTACTGCAATCAACAGTATAAATTCAGTAAAAATAGTTTGCAGATCTATGTTGAATGAATTTAAAGTGAGAAGAAACCTCTCAGAGGCTTTTTTTCAAATTGTTTCTCTACTAATTCATAATAAGTGATTAGAGGTCTGCATGGAATCATTCTGTTTCAGAGTACAAGTTAAAAGTAAACCTAAAAAATAATCTGTCCATCAGTAACATCAGGTACCATAGAGATGTGTGCTTTCAATCGTAGGGTCAATTGCTTAATTGTACATACTAAGCATAAATATTTATTTATGTTATTTATGAAGAAGGCAGAAGACATCTGTGTGAATATTTTTATTTAACAGTTCTGGCTATATTTCTCTACTTGCCTGCTGTGTATTGAAGATGGGTGGGCTGACCTTCTACTGTCACTAGAGGTGGTTTAGGATTATGTATCTCCCCAAGGATAAGCTAAGGAGGTTTGGATGTTAACAGAATAAGATGATATGCCTGAAACCTTTCTGCCCCAGGCATTCAGTTTCCTTCATACGAAGGGTGGGATCTGATACACACAACTGTATCACCTCAGCTCACACGGCTGAGAAAACTACAGAGACAGGTAGAGATTGCAGAAACAGGCATTTGAAGGTCTCAAAAAAGTTAAAATGATAAAGTTGCAGAGACGTCCACTGAGATGGCATCATCAGTAGATCGGGAATTCAAGAGGAAAAACACCATCACAGAAAGGTATAAAATCTTTAACAGGAAAAGAAAAAAATATTTCATTCAGGCCTTTTTGGATCAGTTGACCAGCACCTGTGCCTACAGCGCTTGTGGCAACAGACAGCTCTGCAGCAGGGTGAGAGGGTAGGTCCCAGGGGTCACAGTGACTGAACCTTCTGCAGTGACTGATTCTACTTCACCAGCAGAAGTATGCAAGGTGCCTTGTCCAAGTGGAGCATCTCGATGCTTAGCTTCATAGCTTGCTGAAACCTATGTGTCTTTCGTATCAGCAAGAGTTACACTGTGTGCCATGTGTGTTCTGTTAATAGACTCTCACGTGTAGCTAAAGATGCCTAAGCAACTAAGTATGAGAGATAAAACTTTTGCACACTTTAACGAAGATAACAGATCCAGACGCATGAATTATTTATAGCTAAGGATAGTTGAAAACTTGCAACCAAGAGACTAAGCTGGAAAGTGGTATTTTAGATCATTTTAGTCAAGGCTGCAGGAAAGACAGAAGACCAGGAAATCAGTTTCAACTTTCTGGCTTGCTAATGTCAAAACATCTATTCATCTTGGAACTTCAGTAGCTATTACAAAACCAAACCAAACCAAATCAAACCAACAAATAAAAAATCAAAACAACAAAACCAATTAACAACCAACCAACCAAAAATAACCTGAAAAACTAGAGCCCTGAACCAATAACAACAACAAAAAAGAGATGACAAAGGATTTTATTGACTTTAAGCTAAGGTTGGTTGATTATTATTATTATTATTATTATTATTATTCTTGTTAATAGAGGGCTAAAATAGTTAAAATTGTACTTCAAGGAAAGCCATTCTGAAATTCATTCCATTACTTTCAAAAAGCTGCACTCAAGATATTTACTCCTATATAAGGAAAAAGGGGTTATTCTCTTATTTATACCCTTTTTAAAGCAAGTTATTTATTTTAAATAATCTATTTAAATGGTAAAATCATTGTAATATAAGCATAAGAATTTGCAGAACAGTACTGCATGTATTCTGTCTTCGGCCAAGCTAATGTAAAAGAAAAATACTTTTATTACTAAAGGAGGAAGAATTTAGAAATTACAGGAGACTGTCCATGATTTATGGGTAGAATTTAGAAGTATTAAATTATAAAAAAAATGTTTCCAATGGCTTTAACATCTTGCAAGTTGAGCTGCATATTGTATCTTTATATACACAACTGTAATTCATTTTGAATAACATTTCCTTAAAGGACTTTAAATTCCAAGATATATTTTTACAAAAACGCAACAAACCAAAACAACAAAATCAAAACTATGTGAAAATTAAAATAGAAATGTAAATTCACACTTTATTTTCAAACTCTCACCTTGCAATTTCCAACAGACACAGGTAGAAAAACAGTATTAAATATGAATGTTCTGTGATAGTAACGAAGAACCTGTGTTTCTGCACATGGCAGATGTTGTAGAGTCTGTTGTATTTCTTGTATTTCATGCAAGCCCATGGATAAAACCAAAAGCAATAGAAGATTTTTCCCCACTTATATCAGTTGTATAATTCTGCTTGATTTAGTATTCATTTATATGCCTTATGATTTTTAGTCTTGATTGAGAATAATCTCTTTAAACGAGTCTGTTTCCTTAGACTTTGTTATTTCTTGTTTGTCTCATATCATACATCTTATATTATGTATCCTTAGGAAAGCTACCAGGAAGATTTATTTCCAACATTTTTTTTTATATTGACCACATGCCAAGGCTATGCTTATCACCAATGCTTTTCACATACACATCCCACAGGATCTTCTTCTCAAATGCACCAAGCCATTTATCTTCATTCTGTGGCTGAAATCTAATGTGACTCTTTTGTCTGAGTTCTTTACTACAGCTTGACCAAGCTGGCTGTGAGCTAACTAGGACATCAAGTCAGGAAGTCTTGGCATTTCATTAAAATAGTTCCATATTGCATTTAGAAGATGAGAAAAGAAGGGCAGTGGGGGGAAAGACAAAGAGAGGCAAACACTTTTTGATGCTTTAGGGTGTTTTTTTTTTACTCTTTTGAAAATGAAAATCACTCTTTTCCAACCTTCAGTTTGATCTTAATGCTTAAACTGGTAAATTTCCCATGAGGTTTAAACCCCTTAAAGTCTGAAAGTAAAGCTTATTGTTTGATGCAACGTTTTCATGTTCATTCCATTTTAGCCTGCTTACATAAATACTTTCTAACACATTTTCTTTCATTGCAGGTTTGCACATTTACACCTCTGTTACCAACAGCAGAATTTACATTTTCTTATTTCCTTTGTATTTGCTTTCTCTGCTTCCATTTATTTCAAGGAATTAGCACATTCTTCATCTCACAGGGGCAATTCTCATGTCTGACTAGGGAAAATTGAAGAGATGTGGTTTTTTAATTCCTTTTGGTTATTTTATTAGCTTTATGTTACATTTGGAATATTCTTCTATCATATTATGGAAAGTATTATTTGTTGTATTTTCTTTGTGTTTCCTAGAAGACAAACCAGCTTATTACTCCTGTTCTGTTGTCTTACATTTTCTGTATTAAGCTGACTCTCCTGAAAGCAATCATACAAAAGGATAGTGATGTGTCATTATGGATCTAGACAAATGTTCTAACTCCAATTACACAATATAATCAAATTCCATGACTGATCAAAATCCCACCAGATATTTTAAAACACTGTTGCATGGAATTTACTGTCCAGTCAGGAACGGCAAGCTGTAAACACCATCAATTTATTTATTTATTTATTTATTATTATGTGGTAGATGTGTCCCTACAGAGTCAAAGTCTTTTATATCATGACCTATACTGTACATTTTGAGACCTTCAGTTAATATTTAACACACTTTCCATTGCATTCTGCAAACATTCATTACTGATTCTTTAAGTTTCCTGCAACAACTGTAAAATAAATGTCTGCTTTGGATGGCATTTATTTTTCAATTTCATTTCTCCTGATTTACTGATTACTAAGCCCACCACAGTCCTTGGAACAATTATGGTGTTTTAACACATATATTTCTCCAGAGTAGGTAGATTCACCCAAGCTTCAAGAGCATAATAAATTATGTACGACAGAAAGGTATTTTATATTAAGCAAATGAGATATTTAACAGAAAAACATACACAAAAGAAAGATGTTATCAAGGTCTACAAATGTAAGAAAAAATACTTCTTAATCTACCAGTAGTAAAATATTAATTCATAAATATTATTTAAACGAGTGAATAGTCTATGGCACCTCATTACTTTTCTGGGGTGTTATGATACTAAACTGCATTTAGTGACTAGAGTCTCGCTTAGGTGGAAGAACTTTCCCTCAGTGTTATCAAAGGTATGTCCCTGCCCCATTCTTGCCAACAGAGAGCCTAAGCACTTGCTGGTGAGAGGACTGCTTTCCTTGGTACCAATAATTTAGCCGACATAGAGTGCTTAGATTAGACAGGCAAAATTCTAGTCTGGCATGCTGAGCGGTCTTTGCTAGGAAGTAGCAAAGATGCCAACACTCTCTTGAGTGAAACAGGAATTGATAAGCAGCATCAGGGTCTGTCTGTCCAGTTAGGTGCTCCCCTGCTGACTTGGGAAAAACTGCATATTCTCCACACCTCCAGTGCTGATGGTGCTTCTCTGAGCCACTGATTTGCTTTATTACACAGCAGCAGACAGTGTCTCCCATAGTGACCCCCAGTATCCCATACAGGTTCCAAAACAATGTAATAGACTGAAATTATTTTGATATGCTTCAGTCTAGAACTATGATTCAAAAACTGTATACAGTGACTGCTCTTAGGTTATGGGTTTAAAGGCTATTCACCATAAACACAAAAGTCTGAAGAAGTCCAGGCAGGAAGAGGAACCCCAGTAACATAAGCTGTGCAAACAGAGCACCCTGACTTGGCTACTCCTGCAATTGTTGAAGGAGAATGATCAGCCCTGTGCCTGCCTCTGAAACCTAGCTGGAGGATTCAGCCAAATAAATTCTCTCCAAAATGTCTTGCAGGCTTCAGATTATTGCCTGACACGGTTCAGGGCATGTATGAGGAAGTTGGGAAAAGATATTTTGGGACTGTGTAAATTTATAATGGGACGTTTCTAGGGGGGTTGTGGAAAAGTGCAAGGTTCATCATGAGATGTTTAGCTGAGGGACCAAAGGCAATAAGAGGAAGGATTAGAGTAGAAAAACAAAGGGGAAAGAGCATAAAAGGGACTGGTGGAGAGTAAGCAGGGGCTGGTCAGACCTCCTGCCTAGCCATGTCTGTCAGACAGTGCAGCCTCTCCTGTCTCCTCTAATAAAACTCTGTTTCTGATGGGGATGGGCTCCCCAACCTTTGCCCCTATGTGGGATAGCTGAGCACCCACCGTGTCTGACATTTCAGGCCAAAGGCCAGGGGCTTGATACTGGAACCAGAAGACACTGGTATGTGAGTGTTTTCCTTAGGTTACCTCAATTCTGTGTGTGTGTCTGCATGTGTCATTCATAAAAAATCTTCAAGCAAGAATAGTCATCAGGTAGTAAAGAGGCCTGGGATCCAGCTACAGGGGGACCATAGATCTGGAGGCAAAATGCTGTAGAGATCAAGGCTCTGCAGGTCAAATACCCAGAGATCATAGGACTCAGCTGCTACCTCAGAAGCTGCAATCCTCACTGTTAGCTGCTGGAGAGACTGTAGGTCTGGAGCAGCTCCTGGAGACAGTTGGTTTGGTTTGTATATCTTGAATGTGTCCACACAGCAGCTGGAGCGGATCTGCAGCCTCAGGGGCAGCCACATCCCTAGTGCCAACAACTGGGCAGACTGGGATCCAGGGGTAAGTGCTGAGGATACCAGGTGTCCGAAGCTGAAGAATCCACATTCTGTAGAATTATGAGCATGTTCTATAGGGGACTTCAATCTTGATCAGCTGGAAAGAGGGGAACTAGATCAGGCTGTCAGTGCTGTTTATATTTATGTGAAGGCTGTCCTCTCCATCTACACTTATCCATGTGGCTGTGTGAGTGCATGTGTAGGTTAACACATGTGTATGTATGCATTTGCACACACATTTACTGGAAACTCTATTCCCAATGTGCACATAATTTCCTGGGGATTCATCCAAACATCCTCACTGCAGTTTGGACCTGGAATCACGGAGCCAAAGAAGACTCACAGATACCAGGAAAAGCCAAAAACCTGTTTTCAATTTTTGTTTGTTTGGGGTTTTTTCCCCTTATCCTGAGAAAATTCAAAGTTTCTTCCTTCCCTTTCTTAGGTATCCTTCAATCACTGTTAAATCTGTTGAAGTTGAGTGGTTGTGAAGAAAAGTTATAATATTATCTGGAAATCAGGAAGGTATGCAAGGTATATGTCTCTGTTCTAGGGATATGACCTATGTACAGGTAAAACAAAGAAAAAAAGCAATATGGTATACAGAATAATGAGTAGAACTTGCATATTTAGTACTTGATTCTGAAGAATTAATCCCAGAACTTTATAGACCGTAATTAATGGTGGAGTTATTTAATGAGCATACTGAGTTAATGCAACTAAAGTGGGAATCTTTTCCTGTACTAATAAATAAGTAAATGTCTAACTGGCAAAAATTTTGACTTGTTATGACCATTAATATAATTTCAATTTAAATACCAGTTTTCAATAATATACTATCAAGGCCTCTAAACAGGAAATACAGCAACATTACCCATGCACAGCACTGTAGTGACTTTATCATATGCTTCTCTCATTGCATAGAAATCATATGACCACCAGTATACAACATTTCAGGTGACTGAATTACAGAGTTAATGAAAACATTCTCATTCTGCAGCTGAATTATGCAGCTGAATTATGGCTATTTTTCCTTTCTAATTACCTCCTTGGAGCTGTGCATATTATATAAATCTGGTCTGATATGGTACGGTTTGCAAAATATAACTACTTATCCTCTTCATAAGCAAATTGAATTAAAGAGTTACTCTGCACAAAAGAAATAAGGAATGAAGAAAGAAACAGAATAGTGAAACTTAACCATATATTGCTTTCAATCCACTGGCTTAGTAAGACATCTTTAAACAGAAATCTTTAAACAACTATTTTATAACCTCCTTTTTAATTCCAGAAAATATGAGCCAATAAAAAAATTCAGAAGCACTAAGAACCTGTTTTCACTATTTCTAAGTAATTTATCTTCACAAGAACTATTTTTATGCTTGGTCTCATCTCATTTATGAGTAGAAACATTCATGCAGAGCTCCAACCTTCATGCATACAGTAACATAAACATTATTCTTTGCATTATTTGATGGGTCACATGTTCTGTGATTATTTGAGAAGGAACATTTTCACTTCATAGAAACAATTGCTTTCTCCACAAAAGAAGAAATTTATAGTTATCAGAGCTTCTGCTCAACTGTAAGTAACATTCCAATACACTAGGATTTTCCAGTGTGATTCCTTATAGGATTAAAAATGATTCAGACTTCAAACATGGCCACTATCATACCTTGCTGAAGTTCTACCATGACTCTCAAGTGTTTCCTACATTTTTCTTGCCTGCAGGATAAAGTTTTGAAGACACTGTGAGAATAAAAACATATTGTATGCACTTGGACAGAAAACCATGTGTGAAATTAGACATGATGGTGCTTTTTCTTTGATTATCTATTGGTTGGACTGATCACCTAAGAATTAGAGTTCCCTAAAGTTTAAGGATCAATTTACTTGCTGTACTTGTCCCAGTCATCTATATAGACAGGAAAAAACAAAGCTTAACATAGAAATCTAGCATGTTTCATCAACTGCTTTCTACACTTTACAGCAGAAGATATGGATGGAAGACCTATTTAGAAAATTATATTAGTTATCTTTTATTTACATCTTTCCCTTAAGCAATGTCTGAAGAAAATCCACTTATAAAATGAAACAAAAGGCAGAAGTGCAGCTGTTTTATTTCTTTTTTTTTTTTCTGTAAATTGCAAAACAAAAATGTTAAGTAAGCTTGATTTTTATTTCTATAAGATGTAAGAATGGCTGTATTAAATCAGACAGAAGATTAATCTAGCCCAACAATGTCATCTTGACAACACTGTCCAATAGTTGAGGCCTAAGAAAGAATATAAGGGCAGGAAAAAAAAAAAAAAAAATCAGACTCAGGATAGACTTTTGTCACTCAGTTTTCAATCAAAGTAAAACACTCCAGCATGGTTGTCTGCACTGGGGCACTAAAAATACAAGTGTCTGCTGTACCTAGCTTTGCAAGCTGCCCACTTGTATGTGTTTGCAAGTGCAGACATAACCAGTTCTTTTGAGAAGTCCCTCCCTCACTTACACAGGCTAGATTATAAAGCCAAATAAATTTTACAAAGGAAAATTCTAATTATGCTCACTGAACAAGACTGAAGAGAATTTCTACATAAAGCAAAACATGGGGAACATATCCCCCTTTCCTTTTTCTCCTCTGAGAAAATACAGAGCTGACTGAGAGAGTGCAGTCTCCAGAAAGGTAACTCATATGCCTGTGAAGTTATACAACAAGCTTATCTTTCTCTTCAGGAGCATCTCTAGCAAATGTATTCCAGCATTGCTGATGAGTAAAGACTGTATGAATTAATATTAAAATATGAATTACTCCTGCAATGAATATGCATCAGCATATTTACTGAATTTCCTAAAATAATATTTGCTTGGATTAAGGTATCTGATGAATAAAAAATGAAGTATAGCCCAGGCTTATCCACCTTTGTAGAAATACAGTTTATGTTTCCCTGTGCCATTGTGGAATGAGAAAAGTTTATTTTCCAAGATGACATTTTATTAAAAGAATTCTGCTTGAGATTGTCTAGGAAGAAAATAGTAACAATCTGCACCTTCTGTTCTCTGAAGTATTCATGAGCCTTTGGCGAGGGAATTAGCTTTTTCATTCACATGCTCTTGCAGCATGTTTGCTGTTGATTTGAAATCTTGTAGTGTCTTGAGCATCACCTGGGAAATCAAGGCCCATGTCAGATGTGTTGAAGCCAGTATGTTTTAAAAAAGTTGATGATTGGATGTGACTGAACTTCAGCATAGTCAAAGACTGTTTCAAGATAAACATCTGATGCTAAAGAACCTGGAAGATGAAAATTGTCCTGTTCTTTCTCTAATTTCAGGGAATATGAAGCAGGGAAGATATCACACAACGAAGTAGTCTCTCAAGCTCTCCATTACAGGGGTGCAACATTATCAGAAGAAATATGTGTGTTCCTCTGGAAGGAATGCGTTGATTTTCATTGCAAAATCTTTAGCGTGTCAAAAGTTATCAAACTCTGGACAAAATAACAATCATACTTAAACATTTTTTAGCAAAAGAAATACAGCTGGCTGTAACAAAACCACAAAACAACAACAAACAAAACAAGCCAACAAGCAAAACAAAAAAAAAAACACCAAAAAAACAAAAAAAACCCCAACAAACAAAGTGGAAAAAGAAAAAGGAATAAAAAGAGATTCAAAGATAAAGGTATGTTGATTTGGTTTCTAAACAAGAAAGAAAAATGTAGGAGTAAACAAGTAGGAAAAATGTGAAGTTTGGTCCTTTTTTTCTAAGTGCTCTCACTGGTGTCAGTGAAACAAGTCAGAGTGTGAATTCTATAAACCATTTGAATGTTTTCAATAACTTATAAAAATTACCAGGGGCATTGCTAGAGTTTTGCAGTTTAGTAATCTCAGATCTCATCAGTTACCAACACTGACAGCTTAAAACTGTGTTTGATTTTGATGAAGTCACTGTAAATCAAGCTGGAGAGTTTATCCCAGTGTGTGTGACTGTCCTTGATGCTACAAAGAGCTGTAGCATTGACCTTGTCATATACTTCCAGAACATGACCCTATTGCAAGGTGATTCTTGGATGTCATCAATGGTTAAAGGTCATTCTACATTCAGAACACTGCAGTATGAAATTAAAGTGATTTTGGGGTTATTTTGTTTGTTTGGGTTTGATTGGTTTGGTTGGGTTGTTTTGTGTTGGTTTGGTTGTTTTGCTTGTTTGATTGATTGATTGGATATGGTTAAGAGAGTCTTTTATCTTCATCTATTTCTGTATATAAAAATTGAAATTTCATGTAGCCTTTAAATCACAATGAGTTTTTCTGCTTATGACAGGAATATGCTTTATTTATTTTATTATGTCCCTGAAATCAAAACAGTAGAAGAGGAAAAGAAAAGCAAACCTACTTACTTAATTAGCTCTGAGTAAAGAGGTAATGTATTTAACCACATGAATCTCAGCCTAAGAATCTGAGCAGAAAAGTGTGGGATTGTTTACTGAACTGCTGACATATTTTTAAACAGAAAATTGTTGTTTCTGTTAGGAGCCTACTAAGGTCTGAGGCTAAGCAGTTCCCTGAGCATTTGGCAAATGTGTTCTTAGATTGCCAAGGTGAATGTTACCTATTCATTCATTTGTGTTTATCCAAAAATGTATGTTACACCTTGCAGGTCCAGTCCACTAGGGAAAAATAGCAGTGAAGTTTCAACACCGCTATGTAGGGATAGTCTGTACATGTGCCTTATTTATTTTATTACTTTTAATTCAGGATTATGTTCTTAGCTCTATGAACCTGGTGAAGAGTAGCAAAAGTCTTACTGCTAATTTGTTTGCATATCTCAAACTTTCCCTCTGCCACCCAGTTCTGACACACTAAACAACAGCTAAAATCAGTCTTAGCAGTGCAGAAATTTGTGAAATATCCAGCATTTTCCTTTTTTTTAGGAATATCCTCCATAGAGGATTCCTTTCACAACGTGTTCATTTTTTTTATTGATTGATTTTTGCTTATGTAGAGAACATTTTTCTGCAATTGACCACAAAAGAAACAGGTTCTGGAGCGTATGGTTCCCCACTTGAAGTTCACATGTCAAAAGGCCTCACAGAGACATCATACTTCATGGTATATGCTGTTGATTCCCGTAAGAGATGCCTTCTTCTATTTGCTTTTCTAAAGCAATTTTTACCCATTTAAGTAACTCTAGTGCACCACATGGAATTTCTATTGAGCCAAGCTTAACACTGTAAGAAAGGTTTGAGAGCTTTGTCTTAAAAAAAAAAAAAATAAAAGTCTTCCATAATAACACTGTAATACTTCAATGGTTTTAGAAACTGGTTTAAAATATATTTCTGAGATGACTGCCTATCCTCATGCAGCCAAATGATAGAGTTGTAACGAAGTTTTCAGAAAATTCAACATTTAGTATAACAAATTTACACACATGAAATTTAAGATTATTATTTTTTTTTGGAAGATGAAGCAAGATGTATTGAATTCCATTTTATTCTCACTAAACATTTTGAAAAGAAGTATAATTCTGACAAGAAATAAACATTTGACATTAGGAAGAAATGTCATTAACACATCCTCATAGTGTAATATACCTGAAAACCAGTCTGATTTTGAGAAAATATTTTGTTATATAATAGCTGATACTGTTTTAGTTCTAAATATAATTATTCATAAACATTTAATCATATAAGCACTCCTACACTCTGAAATACAAAAAATTATATATGAATAACCCTTAAAGTGACCTTGAGCCGATAAAACCTCTGTTTCTATGTTAAATAAAAGTTTGCATTTAGAGTGTGACTACACCTTCAGTTGTCAGTAAAATATTTTTATGAAACTTAGAATAAAAAAAAAATGGCAACATATTGGAGACTTGCTTAATGTTCCATTTATAGGAGGTAGAAGATACGTATCTGGCACAGTTTCATATGTAAGTCATATATCATTCACACAAAAGCACTTTTGGCTATCAATGTAACTATCAACATAACAGAACATATCCAAGGTGAACTGGAAAAATCTCTTTACTTATATCAGTTTATACACTGTAAATGCTTCTTTCAAAAACTGACAGGTCTTATGAGAAGTTACCTGCTTAATTATATTAATCAGTTCATTTTCCAAGTTACTCAGGGGCCTGAAACTATTTTTTTTTAACATTAGGATCCACTCAGGCAAGTGTGGCACAAGTTCCCATTACAACCTCAAAAATTTCTTAAGTGGGATAGAGTTATTTAACACTGCCTTGAAGGAAAGAGAGGCTTACATTATACAATAATTTATAATGTATCATTGTAGCTCTGCAGCCCAATGTATACCTTGAGGAAAAAAGAAGCTGTTGACCAACTTTCTGAATTGTCTAGGAAATAGTTCTGTTAATTTGTCATATATTGAGTGGGTAAATAAAAGGCATGTGGTTTCAGTATCAAAGGAATATATTATTTCTCTTCAGGTACAGCCATTCTCTTTAGCAAGAAAGGAAGGGGGAAAATAATAATAATAAAAATAAATACGTATGCTGAAATACCTCTATTTGAGGGTAGTGAAAGAAGAAGCCCTGCTATTTTATTATGTGGTTTTAGTTATCCCTAAAAGGTCTACAGTGAGAAACAGCAGCCTCCCATGCTGCCATTCTCAGTATCTTTAGTCCTCAGAAGGGAATTTCTTTCTAGAACTGAGAAAACAAGCTGAGTGGGTTTGAGCTATCTAGACATCAGTTCCCATTGGAAACCAGGGAATGGCAAAGGAAGCTATTTTTCCTTTTGCATGACTTTTGGGAAAAAAACAACAGAGGCTTAAGGACAGTTGAAACTGTGACCCTGTTAATGTCATTACATTTGCAAGTACACTTCCTAGTGTAATGAACTATAGGCTATTGTTTTTGAAAAGGAGTAAATGTGTTCTTTCAGGGTTGGATAGTAAGTAAATTCAGGATATTTGATGGTCTGTAAGTTTATTTGACACCTTGTTTATAAAATGCTTCAAGAAATTACTTTCCATAAGATGGTCGTTTCTGCAGCTCAAAGCTTCATCTTTGAATTGAGTATCTATTAGTATTGAACATCACAACCAAGGAATCTGAAAGTCAAATTGAATGTCTACAAACATATGCAAATACAGGGCCTAGTTATTTATTTATGGTTTTGTGACTGAAATAGATGGAGGATGATTCTTTATCAGACATACAGAGAAGTATTTTACTGCACAGGAATTCTAATTGTGTCTGTCAGCACAAACAAAGACAGCAGAACTGGGTTTAGAAGTTGGAGATCTGAGGACTACCCTGCAGAGATCTATTTTTAGTTTATAGAAGTCGTTGGACCCAGTTAGCTTAAAAATAAACACCTGCCAGTAGCTCATTGAATTTATTAGAAAAGTAACTAAACAGAATCCCTTCATCCCAGCAGAATGAGTTCCATATCAAGTTAACCTAGTTTTATATTACAGTGTAAAATATTAGTTGTTCTAATGTTTCTTTATCCATGTAAGACAGAGGAAGAAAAAATTACTTCTCTCACTTTGTAATCTTAAATATTCTGGGAAAATACTTGTCCCTAAATTAACATATTAAATGAATTGTTTGGATTATTTTAAAATAAATAGAATAAAATATTTTAAAATAGACATAATCTACTCTTTATGAAAAAAATTCTTAGTGTCCTATTATCCCTATAGACTTTTCCACACATTACATATCTGAATATGGAGTTCTACAACTTCATTGGAAATATATATAACTATTGCATGCCATGGAATGCCATAAATATTTTCTGATTTATAAACAGATATATTCCTTATCTGAATAGGAAAAAAACCTGACTTAGTTCAATTGCTTATACTTTTTTATATCTGTTCTACTCATACAAAGCATTCAAAATACAGTGATGTCTGATTTGCATTCATACAGAGAAATAACTGAAATGCAGAAATTGGTCAATGATGATTTATAAACCAAGTAAAATGAGCTGAAAAAGCTTTCAAAATTGCAAGTGGATTTTATGTAAATTCAGATTAGGAAAAATGCTATAAGAAATATATAGTAAAATGTTCTATACCTTAAAATAAGAGTTAGAAAAAAATATAAAACATACAGGAGGTATAAAACACTGTTTCAGTATCAGTTCATGAATGAGTGACTTAGATGGCCACTTTGAACACCTTTTTTTGTCATTAAATATTTTCTTATGAATTATTGTAATCAGAGAAATAGACACAAACAGACACAAACACACTTATATCCTATATTAAAAAGACATCTAACACATAATAGTACTAATTTAAGGAAGACTGAAGTTGTTTTTTTTAGGTTTCCTTACTTATACAGACAGTCCAACTACTTTGATGGCTGCCAATCCACTGCTGAACACAGCATTGGAACACTCTATTGTAATAATCTAGATATTTCTGAAGCATCAAAACCCTGTAATTTACACAATTTCCAGCTCTTTATACTTTTCACTGAGCAGTGCTGTATAGATCTGGATGTTTTTCTTTAAAACTTTTTATACAAACACCCTGATTCCTTTTGTTCCTATAGCTATATGAATCTCTCCTGTAATTACAGAACTTGAAAAGCATTTAAAAACTGGGAGACTAAGTTCTCCTCTGTCTAAAAGAAAATTGAAAGAGTATGAAGTTTTTTTGTATATTCACTGGTAATCTTGAATTTTATTAATTTTTCAGACTCCAAAATCCAAGCTGGGCCTATGAGCCTGTGAGCTGATCATAAGTGAAAGACAAGCCCCTGTCTGGGCTGTGAAGATGGGTAGAGACATTCCTCCTACAGTGCAATGTTGCTTCTCACTGACTGCTGTAAATTCCATCTCTAACTGAAGAAGGGTGTCAAGAATAGAAACTTTCTTATTAGCAGAATCTGAATGTGTGGGACAAAAGTAGATGGGTGAATGTGATGTAAAACCTTCAACTTCTGCTTTTCATTTATATATATTCCTTACCATTGGTTAATGTCCCTTAGCAGACATATTCAAAAGGTTTTTTTACTAAATGATGGGAAAATGATCTCTTGGATGGAATATTTTCAATATGCTGAAAGAGGAAATACAGACATCTTTAAAATGGTAATTGTAAGAGTTTAGCATGGTTAGGTACAGAAGAGCTAAACCATATATGACATGTCACCATGGCAGCTATCATTTTCTGAAGAGCAGTTACAAAGAGTGAAATCTGCTATTAGATTGCACAAACTTGTCACACACAATCACTTTGAAACATAGCTTGCATCTGAATTCAACATTAGAATGACTTTGAAATTTATAGGCCAAAAAAGAACAGATGTATCCATTAAAACAAAAAGATATAGCCAACTTCTTTATAGTGCAGCTATGTGGAAAAAAACCCACTAGTACTGTACACAGTCACCGTTTCTTTGAAGCTAATAACATGCAAGGCTTGCCATATTGCTCTATAAAGCATCACTGAGGCATTTGACAGTCATAAGAATTAGTGGCTGGATTGAGGGAACATAAAGCACTATTGAAAGAAAAATTCTGCCAACTCCTAAGAGTTCAAAAGAAGCTTGATATGGCTGATTATGCATGGCTGAGTTTTGCTATGATTGCTATCTACTAATTACTTATTATAATGTACATGGCTGAGGTACACAGGGTTTTTTCCCAAGGTCTCAGTATATGTAGGCTCAAGCAGATGAATTGTTGGGTCTCTTTCAGAAGAATGAATAGAAAGTAGAGTTTATTGAGGTTTTCATTAATCTCTGGGATCTAGTCATATTAGTCCTCTGCAAGACCCAAACCAAACAACTTCCTTAAGTAAATGCCAGCTCCCATGGCAACCCTTAAAAACATGTGGCCCAGTCCCAGGTTTATGCAAACTGCCAAAGCTGTACACAACCCAGTGGTGGCCCTGAGGTCAGTTTGCCTTAGCTGAGCAAAGAGAATAGGTACCGGCATGGACAGACTTCACAAGACTTTGTCTTTGTTTTCATTAAATTGAAAGTCGCAGTCTCAAGATGGAGATTTAAAGTTGATCCTCTTTCTGATTTGGCAGTTGTCTGTTGATACAATATGACCAATTTGGAAAGTCTGAAAATGCAAGTGGCTTTCTATAAAAGCCACAGCTTTCTGTACAAATCAGTCCAGGCAAGATTCAATTCTTATCCTTCTCTACTCCTTAGATAAAGAAGGTTTTCTGTTCTAAAAAGTTCAGATTCAGTCTTCATAGTTATAAATATACTTACAGTTATGTTTATATTACTATGTATGCTTTTACAAATATAAATAGATATACATACACACATAGATTTCCAGGCCGTTAGACTTTTTAAAAAAAGATTGAAATTATAACAATATGGAGAGTGTTCTGTTCTGTTCAAAGCTATCTTATAGAATACCAATGAAGTGTACTCAAATGATCAATAATATATGTAAATTACTGTGAGAGAGTGCATTGTTTTTACTTTAACACAGTATAATTTATTTTCTGAACACAATAGATATTGATTGCAAGTGTTTACCCTTTTAAGCTTAAATTATTTCAGGAAAAAAATGACTTATAACAAAATATGTTGGATTTTTTAAATGAATCTTAAGACATTTATCCCTTCTAGAAGTAACCCAGTACTAACACTATACAGATAATTATTTGAATACCAATTACATCACATTTCCTGCAAGGTAATATGCTGAAGGTACATTAACATTCAGATCACAGAATCTGCAATATAAATGAGAAAGAAAATGAAACAGTCAGCCATGGTTAGCAATTTGTTAGGTTTTCAACATATCACTTTTAAATTATTAATTTATTATCTATATAATTTATATATTTATATATTTAAATCCCTGAGTCAGGGAACTCTGAAAGTTTCAAAGAGCCAAACTTTAGTCTATAGAAATGGGTTGTAAAATAATGAATGTGTCCACAGTGTTTTTAAGTACATTACATACTACATAATTGTACCAAATGCATTATTTAATCACTATCAGCATCTTTAAAATCTCCAAGAATATCAGCTCCATGACACCTTTTGTTATTCTGAAACTTTTTAGTAGCCTGCTGATTTTCCCTGAGGAAGCAAATTCAGAACTACCTAAGTTGTAATAAAGCCAATCCTACCATAGATGTAAGGGAAAAGGAACTAGAAAGTACTATTCACAGAGCTGGATTAAAAACATCTGCAAGATAATTTTTCCATTTCAGCCAAATAATAAAAAATTCTCGGTTTTCTTTTATAATTATGAAAAAAACCATACTTTTAACAGCAACATATACTCATAGATGTACCTAGGTACACAAAAATGATGGAAGGAGGAAAGCCTCTTTTTGATGCAAGAGAATATTTGAAGAGGTTTTAGCAATGACTAAGAAGTATTTTTTAAAAATATATTTAGGCTTCTCAAAACATTCTTACATATACTCAACCATCTGGAAAATATAATGTAAGAAAAATCAGTCAATTAATTACTGCTCTGTGTGTGTGTTAGTGGTGTAAAATAGCACTGCATGTTCCCGATGCCATTGAAACAGTTTACTGGGCAATAACTGATATAACAGATTCCAAATTTATTTGGTTGTTGGTTACTTGTGATCTTTCATTCCTTTGAGAGGGTGTCACATCCCACAAGGTCATCATGGTGATGCCAATTAAGTATGACATCCCACAAGGTGGGTACGGCACTGTCGAGTCCCACAAGGTGGGCATGGCTCCCCAGAGGTGGGAGTCAGCTCAGGGGGCATGGTGATGCCAATTAAGTATGACTTCCCACAAGGTGGGTACAGCACTGTCGAGTCCCACATGGCTCCCCAGAGGTGGGAGTCAGCTCAGGGATATTTGTACTGTATACACTCGCTTTCTAAACTCCTTCGCAGAGAGGATCCCAGGTGTAGCTGCATTCAAACCTTCCCTCTTA
Source organism: Chaetura pelagica (assembly GCF_000747805.2). Taxonomy (NCBI): domain Eukaryota; kingdom Metazoa; phylum Chordata; class Aves; order Apodiformes; family Apodidae; genus Chaetura; species Chaetura pelagica. Next base: position 339,946 of record NW_009954505.1, read on the forward strand.
ATCTCATTTAACAACCCATTTGGTAAGATAAATCTTTGGAATTCTCTGCACAGTACCCTAAGAGTAAGACCAATACCCAGGAGGCTTGTGCAAAAAGCCCAACTTAAAATTGAGTACAATTGTAAAGCTTGTCAAAAACACACCACACTATACTCTCAACAGCAACAGATTACAAATAGCAGAATTTAGCAAAATGGTACTTTCAAGGCAATGGATTACAAATAGTAAAACTTAACAAAATTGTCAAAGCAAAAGGTTACAACCAACAAAACTTGTCAAAGCAATGGGTTACAAAAACTTAATGAAGTTAGAAGATATGTTACCCTTATGTGCTGAGGTAAGGTCAGAAACAGAGAGATAGAGACAGAGAAAGGGGAGATTCAGATTGGATATTAGGAAAAAAAAAAATCTCTTCACAGAAAGAGTGGCAAGGCATTGGAACAGGCTGCACAGTGAGGTGGTTCGTGAAGGAGTTCATGAAGGACTCTCTCTGGTGGGAGGGACACAACACTGGAGCAGGGAGGGAGTCTGAGGAGTCCTCCCTCTGAGGAAGAAGGAGCAGCAGAGATGCAGTGGATGAACTGACCACAACCTCCATTCCCTGTCCCCCTGTACTGCTGAGGGGAGATGCTAGAGAAATTGGGAGTAATCTGAATCTCAGAAGAAGGGAAGGATGGGGGAAGCTGCCACAGGTTTCTTTGTTGCCTGCTGGGCCTAAATTACAATTCCTACGTCTAAAATATGTGTCAGTTTCATATCTTTCTTCTCACTTTCCAATGCATAAGTTGGCTGAAAACTTACTCAGGAGTCATAGTTTCCCATTATATTAACTGTTGACCATTTGTTCTGTGCAATATTATAATATACTTCCACTGTCTGTGTGTCCACTTCTGTGACAACAGATCAAGCTGTTAGGAAACAAGGGAAGAGCAGTGTGTGAATTTCTGATGAGAAGTAGCTGATAATTAAACCTTGTTGGTTATTTTTTTTTTTATTTCCACCATCGAACTCCCCATTGGGATGTTTACTCAAAAATTCAAGTTCTCAGAGACTGGAAACCCCTTATTACATTTTCCTCTGCTCAGCTCAACCACTCTT
>NW_009954505.1:341084-371415 GCF_000747805.2 Chaetura pelagica
TGAATTAGTATCCATATAATTATGTGTTTTTTCACCAGGACTTCTGCTACTAGCAAGCCGGTAACAAAATAATTGCTCGACATCTGGGATTCTTCCATGTTTGTCATACACAATAAAATACTATATTATGTCCTTCCTTCCTTCCTGCAGGGCTTCAGTATTAGGAAGATTGCTACAAAATAGGATCTTCTTCAATACATCAATCCAATCTTGTTTATTTTCTCCCAAGTCAGGACTAATTGAATTATTTAAGCTACTGAGTGTAGTAACTGTTGAGATTCTGATTCTTCTGAAAAAAACGCAGAAAATTTGTTATCATGTTTTATAGTAATTCTTATTAAAGCCTGAATTCTTCTATAAATATGACCATCACCAGAAGAGACATTTTGGAAAAAAAAGAAGATAATTAATGATCAGCTACTGCTAATGTCTAAAGAATGCTCCCAGGTTATATAAACTTGACAATCATTTTTAGTGGCTCCATCAGCTGTTGTGAGGAGAAAAGTGTTAGTTGTTATGGAGCAGATTGCAATATGAGCTGGTTTTATCCAGATGTAGACAATAAGAGAGCAATTCCTTCATTCAGGACTGTCCAAATAACTAACATTTGAATTTTGCCATAACTTGGGGTTTCAGCTGGAGTATTCCTATTTGTTTGTTTGTTTGCTTGTTTTTTAATTGTGATACATTCATTGGAAAGTGTTGTGTATATATATTTATTTATTTTTTTTTTTTTCCTTTGGCACTGCTTTCTTGTGTGGAAGCTCTGTTTTTGTGCTACTGTTACTTCCAGAAAGACAGAGAGAAAACTAAATACTGTACACATTCTGTGGGAATAACAGTGAAAGTGCCCGTCTTCAGAAGAGTATTCCTGGCTCAAATAATTTGGTCAGCCATCATGCATCAAAGTAATTAGGGTTATTTATTACTAGAACACAATTAAGTACCTCAAGCAAAATCTGAGACTAAAGTTTTGAAGGACTTGCAAAGTCATGTTAATGCTCCAAGTTCACATCAGCAGGTTTCTTAACTCAGAAATGCAACAAAAATGCATTTAGAACAGGAGAAAGTTTAATTGAACATAATGAATATTTTAATTTACTTTACATTTACTAGTAGATCTGCAGACAAAGGAGTTAATTCAGATAATGTCATTGTTTCTGTGGACCTTTAAATATATTCCAGAGTTCTAACTCGCTAAGAAAAGAAAAAGAAAGCCCTTAATTCTTTCAGGCACTGTGACCATAAAGAAGGAAACAGTTTTAGAATGTATCAGTCCTTTGAGCACCATATAAATAAAGAAAACCTGATTATTCAGAGGAAAGCTTGTTATCTTCAGCCTGTATTCAATATAATATACACCTTTGAAAAACAAACAAAAAAACACGCACACAAAAAAACCCCAAACAAACAAACAAAAAACAAACAAAAAACCAAACATGGAACAAACAAAAAAATCCCCACAAACATTTAAGTGGTAGCCTTCTACTCTTTATACTCAGTTCTTCATCTATAGAAACACGTGCAGGGACTCAGTCAAGACCAAAAAAATCAGGCGAAGGTGATAGCAGTAAAATGTTCAATACATGAGTATAACTTAACAGCATATTTAGCTAGAACTGCAGAAATTTATGTTTCTTCTAGCAGCTTTTTTGGCTTTGATCTTTTACTTTGTTCACTTGGATTAAATTACAGAAAAATCATAGTTAAGAAAGACAAAACTGGATAATGTTATCAAGTTGAAGACAGAGTCTCACTTAAATTGATAGACCAAAATTAAATATTTATACAGTTACATTAACAACTCAAAAACTAATAGTTACTATAGTTTGAAGTAGACATTGATCTTCTAATAACTTAAAGAAAAACAATCAAGCTCAAATTGATCTTAGCAATTACTATTGACATTTTTTTCTGAGAATGGTTGTTAACAAATGAGATCTAACTCTTTGGAATCAGAAAACATTACAAATACAAATACATCTGAAAAACAGCAGTAAACAAAATTCAGTTTCTGGGCTTAATGTTAGAGTCATTTACCCATTACATATTTCATGTGCTTTTCAATTTCTAATGGGATTAATTTTCTTAATGTCAAGCAATATGTTATTAAAGTGTAACTACTTAAATGTAGCTCCAAGATTAATTCAGACTTTAAACATTTCACGTTGCATGGAACTGGACAATAGGTGTTATATCCATTGACAGGATCAATATCTAATTACCTGCAGCACATTCCAGCAATTCAGTGTAGATGAGAACCTGAAGCATTTCTTTCTAAGGAAATCCCATGGGTAGTTTCAAAAACGTCCCGAAAATAACTTCTGTTAGTCATTTGCATATTGGTTGTATAAAGATTCTCCTTTCATATACCCTATTAATAATTTCATTACTTTTCTTTGAGATCTGTTTTCTGAAAGTTGCACTTAATCTTGAAACAATCACAACTGGTTTCTGAGAAATCACTCTATTGAAGTGTATCTACTCTGTGTACAATTAAGTATAAATTTTACAGAATAAAGTAATCAAAATTTGCATTTTGAACACTGACTTTAAAAGAATTTGCTGAAGAGAAAACCATCTACATGGCTACTGCTATACTTTTGAGCAGTTTACAGCACATGTCTAAGCCACCAGAGTAAGGCAAGTTATCCTGCAACAAGGTAGCAGGACTAACAACAGTCCTACTGAAATATTTCCAGCTTCTCAGGAGAGCTTTCTAGGTTATGCTGTGCTGCCTTCCAAGCCCACGCTATGTAGTTTGAAATCAGCTCATAGATCTCTTTATAAATTACAAGTCCAGCAGTGACATCAGCCTGGAACAGGCTCTTCTAGGTATGACACACATTGCACATAAAGCTTTAGTATATTAATCCTGAAAAGTCTTTTTTCCTACAATACTGTTTTGTTTGTTCATCTGTTTGTTTTGGGGGTTTTTTAAATATAATTATTATTTTGTTTTGTTTTTAATGCCTGTTACTGTATGTTCTAATCTTACCATTTTACAATTGAGCAGTCTTCAATAAAATTTCATCCCAAATACATCGATATATAAATACACTTTTAAAATAATTTGAATAGTTTATTTTGACAACTGCAATACTTTGGAATTGTCGTTAGTTGTTTTTTTTAAATAAGTTTTGGGAAATATCAGTTTCTTTGGGAAACATAATCAAAATGTCTGCTTAGTATTTCTGAATTTTTAATCCGAAAAATTGATATAAAATTTTCCTATTATGGAGGCTATTGGCAGTTTTAGTCTTTTTCTATCAGGTGTTGAGGAAGCCAGGGATCTCCATTGATCCTACAGCAAAAATGTTTTTTGTGGCAACTAGGCAGGGAGAGGGAGAAAAGTTGGGTTACCAGCCACTAGCAGTGGCCCAGGAAACGGATAAAAATCTCCCAGATACAAAGATGGAAAAACCCCAGAAAATTGTGGAAAATTAATTTCTTAAAGTGAATTAATTAGTACTGTTCTTCCTTGTTAAGTCTTCCCTTTAAGAACAACAAACAAACAAAATAAGCAAACTTTTAATTAAATGAAGAAGTCAATTAATCTCTTTCTGAACAACAGTAAAACACTGTTCTGGTTTGTTTTGGTGTGTTTTTTTGGTAGCAGGGGAAGGGCCCCAGGAGTGGCTCCAGTAAGAAGCTGAGAAGCTGCCCCTGCTCCAACCCCAGCAGCAGTTTCCCTGCAGCCCATGGCGAGATGGCAGCTGTGCCCCTGCACTCATGGAGGAACGTGGTGGGACATTCCCTGAAGGCGCCAGGAGGGGGGAACTTGGCCCCTGGACTTGGATGCTGTGACCAGAGGATTTGCTGCCAGTGGGCTCTGATTGCTCAGCTGTGGAAGCCCCCGGGCCAGGGGAGGTGGCTGTTCCCGAAGCCCCCGTGACTCTGTGGGAAGCCCAGGCTGGAGCAGCTCCGGGCCTGGTGGGAAGGGCTCAGGAAGGAGAGGTTGGTGGAGGCCTCTGTGCCATGGGAGGGACCCCGTGGGGAAGCAGGGCAGGACTGTCAGGAATCCTTCTTGCTGAGGAGGCAGGAGCAGCAGGAACCCCCAGCCTGTGAAGTGACTCTAAACCCCATCCCCTGTCCCCCTGTGCCGCTGGGGGGAAGGAGGGAGAGAAACCGGGAACCGAGGGATTGGGGCCCGGGAAGAAGGGAGGGGTGGGGTAACATCTGCAAGCCCTGCTCTGGGTGTGTCTGTGTCCTGGGGGTGTGATTGGTGTGGAATTACAGTATTATTTTCCCCAAGCTGAGTCTGTTTTGCCCGGGACCTTAATCGGTGAAGATCCCTCCTTGTCCTTTGTCTTGATCCATGAGCTTTGTCCTCCCCATCCCAGAATGTGTGAGGCGGGAAGGCCGTTTCCTTGTTATCGTGTTGGGCCCAAACCACGACATTAATGGCGAGCCAGGCAGGAGAGGGACAAGGAACCACGACAAACACCTAAAATAAAACAAGAGAAGAAATGTTAGAGGTTGTTTTTTTTTGGTGGAAAACACCTGGAAATCATAAGAAAAATTCCAATTTCAGCAGAAATGGCAAATACTAGGCTTCTTTCTTTCAGTGTTCCCTTGTTTTATTTCTTTTATTTCCTATCTGGTATCAAACTATGCTAAAAAAATGAAGCCTACTTCTGTTAATATGAGTTTAGGTGAAACAAACATTGCAATAGGTTAAAAAAAATAATATTAAAATATTCTGGCTTGATGCCATGATATTGCTTCTTTCTAGGACTTCTCGAACTATGCATAACTGTGGGCATAAATTCTTTTTCCGTGCTCAGTACTATGTTCCTGGCATTCCTAACTCTAAGAACATCCCACAGGTTGTATGAACTGTGTGGATTTAATTGTGCCCTTTTCATAGAACTGAAGAGTCTTCTTTCACAATTGGTTAATTTAATAAAAAAGAAATGTAAAGAAAATATATCTTTCCCCCACTGTATCATGTCATCTAAGGAATGTTCATAGTTCAATTGGTTAGGATTTAATTAATATGCTGCTTCAATGTAATTGGGATGATAGTGTTGTCATACCTTGGAAAGAAATAGCCAGTCACATGAATTCAATGCAGTTATTCTAAAAATTAAAAACAAAACCAAAAAAATCCACAACAAAACAACCAAGCAGTTTTATTTCTTACACAGATTCTTGGTAGGACTCAGACTGTAATAACTGCAGCTTGTTCTAACTGAAGTTTTTCATTTGTATTTCAAATATTCTGTGGAAACTAAATAAAGGGCCAAGGAAGACTAAATATGGGCAAAAGACTCATGAATATATAATCCAAGTTGTAAAAAAAAAGAGACCTGAAAAGACAAAACACTGAAATGCATATTTGAAGTTATATGAAACATTTCATAGAATCATCAGATCATCCTGGTTGGAAGGGATCTTGAAGATCAAGTTCAACCATAACCTAACTCCCCCTACTATGACCTAATTTACCCATTCAGTGCTTAAATCATGTTGCTAAGCACTTTTGTTTGTCATTAGTATGCGCATTAAAGATGTCATGATGACATTGCTTTTGATAACATCATTTTCCCCACTAGCACAATACCAAAAGATTCAGTCTGTAAGAACCTGAGATAGTGAATTAATTTAATTGAAAGCCAAATAAATGAAAATGTATCCTTATCTTTACATAAAAAATTTGTCTTAGATGCAAATGCAGTAACTGACTACTCTCTCTTCAGCCCTCCTGTAACTCCAGTGTCTCTAGTAGAATTTAACCATAATTCTGTTTTTGTTTGATCTTTATTCCAGCAGAGCTAGAAGACCTGACTTCAGATGTTTAAATTGTACTTTGAAGTGATGACTGGTGTTGTTCACAAAACATTCTGGAATCTCTGTTTTCTCAACATACAGCTTGGTAGAAATTAGGCCTATTTCCTTGTTTTCCTTGTTTCTGTGATCTCAATTTTTTTTTTCCATAGAGAATCAAACCTAGTGGAGATTAGTGGCATCAGACCTTTAACTTTGCTCTTCGACCTTGGCTTAATTCAGTCTCTCTAAATACAGAGGAACTATTTACACAAAAAACTGCTATGCCACTTTCCATAGCTTTCTATAACTTTGTAGTGTAAGAATAGCCAGGGGTCACACTCCTGCCAGTGTAGTTTCCCTTTGTATTGGTAAATTGAACATGATGTACTGGAGGATGCTGCCAAGAACATCTAACACTCTATAAGCAGTCTACAAAGTCCAGCATTGAAGAACAAGGACCAAGCTAACAGAAATTCATATGAAATAGACTGCACTTTAAAAAACGCATTTATCAACTGAAACGCCCTGGTTTATGCACTTTCTTCTGGTACAAAATAATAATAATAATAATTAAAAAAAACTCTGGTTTTAGCTACTATGTATACTGAACTTCAGTTATGCCTCAGGGATATCAATCTGCTGGCAAGAGCAAGTAGCAATGCCAATGCTCTTCTTTCCTTGCATCCTATCTGGATTTAGGAGACTATAAGCCTTTGCCAAGACTTCACAGGAGCTTTGCCAACATATGGTACCCTAGAGTAGCAGTGAATGAGCTAATCTACAATTTGGCTATGTGCTCTCCTGAACAGCTCTGACATCTTTCTGAGCAGCAAAACCAGGATGTAATCCTTCTGGGGAAACTGGAATAGCAAAGTACTTGGACAGCTAAAACAGTAAAATTCTTCATGTGCTTTCTGCCACAAGGACCCTTAAACTTGAATAACTGGTTTCCATTAGTAGAAACTACCTAATGATCAGTGTACATTAGATTTACCTATCTTTGCATAACAGATTTCCAGTAATGGATTTTAGATCCAGATTTATATATTCTTCTTAGTCACAAACCAGTTTGTTTCAAAATTAATAAATAACCACATCAATTTTAGCATTCTCAAAGTTCTCTAGGTTAATTGGGTATTTTTTAATTTGTCTAAATCATACTTTTAGCTGGGAAATGGATCTCTTTGTATGAACTGGAGTAATTAGTTTGAGATTCCTTGAGGATTTTATTTCTTAAAGTACATTGCTTTAGCTATAGATTCTGAAAGAATTACAACTATAAGGGGAAAATGCCTACTGGAGTTCCATACAAATAAACAAACCAGTAATGCCTGCTAGACCTCTTTTCTGCATGGTGCATTATATTATTTGAGAAAATTAGATCTGTTCAGTGGACAGAGTTACATGTGAGGTGTGACGACACTGTCAAATTTTGTGTGACTACTAGATAATAAGTCTTTTTGAAGGGGAATTATAACCGTTATGATTGTCTCTCTCATAGCTGTGATACAGGTTTTCTTCAAGTCTTCCTCCTTATGCTTTTCTCATTTCCTCTCGTGGACAGAAAAAAGCCTAGCCTCAATTTAACCTCTTACCAACTCAGGACTAATAGCAGCTAATCCTAGTGTTCCATGAGAACTTTACATTCAGTTCTGATATATTTTGTATGACAAAGTTTTTACTGAAAAAAAAGTTTCTAAGTTTTTGTTTTTTTGTTTTTTTTTCCTTTTTTTTTTTTTTGGTGGAGTACCAAGATTGAAATAGCGTGTTTCATCAGAAAAATTATAATGAAGTTTTAGTGTTGTCCCCAAACTGGGTTGTTGCAGAATCACTCTTATTTGTTTGCACAAACTGTCTTTTCTCAAGCAACTTAAGAACAACTTCTGATTTAAACTACTCTTCCACTCCTTTCCCCCAACCCTCCCTTTTTCTTTTTTTTTTCTTTTTTTTCTGGGTAGTGTTGCCTGGAGATAAAAAGAATCAGGGTAAGAGTCTCAAAACATAGTTATGACGGCCTATTTAACTACATTGTATTAAGTATTACTGTATTAGAACTGGTCCAGAATCAACCTACTGACCACACTCTTCTTAATGCACCTACTACTGGCTCTTCCAGTATTGTGGGATGAATTCCATCTGGCCCCATGGACTTGTGAATATTCAGCTGATGTATCCTTATCTTTACATAAAAAATTTGTCTTAGATGCAAATGCAGTAACTGACTACTCTCTCTTCAGCCCTCCTGTAACTCCAGTGTCTCTAGTAGAATTTAACCATAATTCTGTTTTTGTTTGATCTTTATTCCAGCAGAGCTAGAAGACCTGACTTCAGATGTTTAAATTGTACTTTGAAGTGATGACTGGTGTTGTTCACAAAACATTCTGGAATCTCTGTTTTCTCAACATACAGCTTGGTAGAAATTAGGCCTATTTCCTTGTTTTCCTTGTTTCTGTGATCTCAATTTTTTTTTTCCATAGAGAATCAAACCTAGTGGAGATTAGTGGCATCAGACCTTTAACTTTGCTCTTCGACCTTGGCTTAATTCAGTCTCTCTAAATACAGAGGAACTATTTACACAAAAAACTGCTATGCCACTTTCCATAGCTTTCTATAACTTTGTAGTGTAAGAATAGCCAGGGGTCACACTCCTGCCAGTGTAGTTTCCCTTTGTATTGGTAAATTGAACATGATGTACTGGAGGATGCTGCCAAGAACATCTAACACTCTATAAGCAGTCTACAAAGTCCAGCATTGAAGAACAAGGACCAAGCTAACAGAAATTCATATGAAATAGACTGCACTTTAAAAAACGCATTTATCAACTGAAACGCCCTGGTTTATGCACTTTCTTCTGGTACAAAATAATAATAATAATAATTAAAAAAAACTCTGGTTTTAGCTACTATGTATACTGAACTTCAGTTATGCCTCAGGGATATCAATCTGCTGGCAAGAGCAAGTAGCAATGCCAATGCTCTTCTTTCCTTGCATCCTATCTGGATTTAGGAGACTATAAGCCTTTGCCAAGACTTCACAGGAGCTTTGCCAACGTATGGTACCCTAGAGTAGCAGTGAATGAGCTAATCTACAATTTGGCTATGTGCTCTCCTGAACAGCTCTGACATCTTTCTGAGCAGCAAAACCAGGATGTAATCCTTCTGGGGAAACTGGAATAGCAAAGTACTTGGACAGCTAAAACAGTAAAATTCTTCATGTGCTTTCTGCCACAAGGACCCTTAAACTTGAATAACTGGTTTCCATTAGTAGAAACTACCTAATGATCAGTGTACATTAGATTTACCTATCTTTGTATAACAGATTCCCAGTAATGGATTTTAGATCCAGATTTATATATTCTTCTTAGTCACAAACCAGTTTGTTTCAAAATTAATAAATAACCACATCAATTTTAGCATTCTCAAAGTTCTCTAGGTTAATTGGGTATTTTTTAATTTGTCTAAATCATACTTTTAGCTGGGAAATGGATCTCTTTGTATGAACTGGAGTAATTAGTTTGAGATTCCTTGAGGATTTTATTTCTTAAAGTACATTGCTTTAGCTATAGATTCTGAAAGAATTACAACTATAAGGGGAAAATGCCTACTGGAGTTCCATACAAATAAACAAACCAGTAATGCCTGCTAGACCTCTTTTCTGCATGGTGCATTATATTATTTGAGAAAATTAGATCTGTTCAGTGGACAGAGTTACATGTGAGGTGTGACGACACTGTCAAATTTTGTGTGACTACTAGATAATAAGTCTTTTTGAAGGGGAATTATAACCGTTATGATTGTCTCTCTCATAGCTGTGATACAGGTTTTCTTCAAGTCTTCCTCCTTATGCTTTTCTCATTTCCTCTCGTGGACAGAAAAAAGCCTAGCCTCAATTTAACCTCTTACCAACTCAGGACTAATAGCAGCTAATCCTAGTGTTCCATGAGAACTTTACATTCAGTTCTGATATATTTTGTATGACAAAGTTTTTACTGAAAAAAAAGTTTCTAAGTTTTTGTTTTTTTGTTTTTTTTTCCTTTTTTTTTTTTTTGGTGGAGTACCAAGATTGAAATAGCGTGTTTCATCAGAAAAATTATAATGAAGTTTTAGTGTTGTCCCCAAACTGGGTTGTTGCAGAATCACTCTTATTTGTTTGCACAAACTGTCTTTTCTCAAGCAACTTAAGAACAACTTCTGATTTAAACTACTCTTCCACTCCTTTCCCCCAACCCTCCCTTTTTCTTTTTTTTTTCTTTTTTTTCTGGGTAGTGTTGCCTGGAGATAAAAAGAATCAGGGTAAGAGTCTCAAAACATAGTTATGACGGCCTATTTAACTACATTGTATTAAGTATTACTGTATTAGAACTGGTCCAGAATCAACCTACTGACCACACTCTTCTTAATGCACCTACTACTGGCTCTTCCGGTATTGTGGGATGAATTCCATCTGGCCCCATGGACTTGTGAATATTCAGCTGATACCACTGGTCCTTACAATTTCAACATCCACAAGTGGAAACTTACTGTTTCCACACTTGTGGCCCTCCAACTCAGGGGACTGGGAAACCCAAGATCCATTGGTATTATTAAAGTCCAAGACAAAAAGAAGCATTTAATGTCTCCACTTTTTCTTCAGCTTCAGATGGCCGTATTCAACAAATACCAGTCCAAACATATTTATTTATGTTAGTGCAGGGATTTGATTTGTAGATGTGAGTAAATAATTTCAAGTTTTCTTCTCTTTCTTGTCATTTCAAATCTGATGTGGCCAAATGCACAACCAGATCTCTTTATTGGTGGATGAAGGGGTAATTCAAACAACTTTATCTTCTGCCAGAAATCCTCCCCAGAACTACCGAGCTGTAAAAGGACAGGAGAGGTAGAGGGAACTGAAGGAGGGAGAATAACGAAGTGCAGAGAAGAGAAGAAGTGTCTCTAGCCTTTGCCAAAAGAGTCTTCTCAGACTGAGCATGTGATGACACTAGATGGTCAGTTGATATAAAATCTTACAGCTCCACTTACTGAATCTTTGCCAATTCATGCAGCTGAAGACAAGGTATAATAATGTTGACAGGTATGTATTATCTTGCACACTTTATAGAAACACCTTCGTGCATTTAAGGTTGTCATCTGGATTGTGTAAATTAGGGTACAAGTAGGCATAGAAGAATACACAATAAGAAGATGACTTTTTGTAAAGAAAGGAGCTATATATTACACTACTTACACTTGTACAATTTATATAATCAGTGTATATTATGTATCTTATTTCTGCAGCGGTTTTCATGAGATAGCTAAGATTCAGTAGTATACAATAATGGTGTATTAAGACTTTTTCTACTCACTTTCTTGTCCTTTAAAAAAAACTCCAACCTCTTTTATATTCAGTTTGAATGTCTGCTTCTAATACTGTTCTAGAGCACAACAATTTACAGAGAATTGAAAAAGCAATTTTCTCTCGACAGCTAGCTATTCTCCCTAATTTTCACCTGCCAAACTCTTTTCTATGAATGTTGACTCAATCAGACAAAATGCAGGCTTTAAACATGTTTGATTAGCTGCCTGGCTTACCTCTAGCTACTTGCTTTGCATGTAAACTGCTTACATACCCACCACTCTTCCCTTTCCACAGGCAGGAGTTTCCCTGGAGCTGCAATGAGCAATGTGGTCATGATCTAAAACAATAAGCACTTTTCATTCATGGGCTACTGATAACTGATTTCTCTTTTATTAACTGAAATAACAATGCACGAATAGAAATAACAACAGATCTATTTTTACATTTCTACAATGTACACTTTCAGTTTTTAAAACATACATTTTAATTCAATTCTTTATAGCAGTTAATTTGGAATCATTACAATAATCACTACAAAGAAAGGTTTTTACGTATTTCTCCTGCTGCACCTCAAAATAATTGCAAAAAAAGAAAACCCAGTGATATGCCACTTTTTTTCTAAAATCCAGTTCCTGTAAACTTCAGGATTTTGCCACCATTACATGCAATGAATAGTCTCTTGTTTTTGTACCAATTCTCATTATCTCAGTGGAATGACTCAAATAATCAAGTATTCTATCTAAAATATTAGAATAAATAATTCACAGATTTCTACATGGAGTTTAAAGGGCAACTGAGGCAGTTAATACCTCTTGCATGTTGCCCAATTTTTATTGCACTAAATGGAAAAAATATTACCTGCTTACATTCTTAGCTGACAGATACTAGAAAATTCTGAGAATTTTTTTTTTAATAGAATGAGCAAGCACTTAATAGAATCATTATGAATGTGAACTTGTGTATATATTAGCATAATTGGACAAGTTTTAGACTTGGAAAGTGGAGTTGCTATCAGACAGAATCAGACGTAAAATGAACTAAATAACTTAAGGTCTTGAGAACCTAACAAACCAAAATTGGATTATATTAAGTTGGTACAACCACTATGAAGCTTAAAGGTAAATGTGCTCTCTCTGTGTAGGAGTTACTTTGAGCACCAGGAATACTAGATAAATATACACTTTCAAGCTAGTTTTTAAAAATATCATCCATCTGTTTAAATCGTTGCCTTCCTGCTCCCCTGTGTTTTATGCCCAAGTCAGTATATTTATGGTCATATCCCCTGCACCACTCCTGGTGTCCCATTAATAACCACAATTTTTATCCTTAGAGCTGATTGATAGAAAACATAGAGTGCTGTTACCTGTGCAAGCCAACAGGAAAAAGAAAAAAAGAAAAAAAGAAAAAAAGGAAAAAAAAAAGAGAAAGAAAGAAAAAAAAAAGTGTTTTCATAAGGGAATCTTAGAGATTCTCTAGAGATTTCATTTTCACCTAACCAATAGATCATTCTGATTATATATACAGTACTCTGAATTGTAACAGAGAAAAAACCAAAACAAACCCACAAAAAAACAACAAACCACAAAAATCCTTGTGATAAAAAAACCTCATCAGCCTAACTAGAACTAGAAATGATAAGGAACAATGCCTTTTGCTAAGGGAAAAGCATATCTTAAAAATTCATCAAAATGTCAAATCAGTCTTAGGCAATTTTGATTTTTACTGATGACTTTTAAAGTTATATGCAATTCTTTAGTCAAATTCATTTATCTTTAAATGCTTGATGAGTCTATTTATAATATGTTTTCCAGAAGCTCTTGTCTTCCTTAGTTTATGTACAGTGTCCTTCCATGTTTCTGAAAGGAGTTAAAAGAGATCTTTGACAAGAATTTTTATTTTTGATTGCTCTGTGCGTAAGTAACCAAGAACCTTAGAGAATGGACAGTAACTCAGGACACTGTTAGAAGTTTCCAGCATGACACCTTATTTTTGGTGTCCTAAATTAAAAAAAAAATACATTTAAAAAATCCCTAAATGAAACAAAAAAAAACAACAGATGAGTAAGGCAAAATGGTTTTAACAGAAATTGAAACATGAGATTAGAAGGAATCCATTAAATCATCAGTTCCTTTACTACAGGGATCTTTTTTGATTAAATTCTGTCATAAACTTATTTTAAACTTGAGCTGTCTGGCTTCACTTTTCTTCTGCATAACATTGTTAAAGAAACTCAGTGATCTACATATTATAACATTAATCTTCAAACTTAATTATGTCACCTGCTAAATCTTTTTCCATTCATTCCTGGTTCCTGAATGAATCTTCCATATGTATTCTCATTTACATTTCATTTCATTTAGCTTTACTCATTATGACATTTCAGAGGAGAGTAATCATACTACTTTACTACCACTAAGGTTAAAATAGAACTTCTTTTGGATTACTATTTCTCTTTCTTCACTGATCATTCTTAATGTATTTCTTGACAGCAGTTTCAGACTTCCTCTAATACTGGGGAATAAAAATAGCTATAGGTTTGCAGATGTAGTTTCACCACTGTCTTGTGTATATAATTAATATCACTGCTTTTTGTCTTAGCAAATTATGGAGACATTTATCCTAGGATTAAATTTGCCACTTCATGGCAGCAATATGCTGACAGTTATCTAGTTCTTTCCTCTCTCCTCTCTGTTGCTGCCTAGTTATTTTCTTAATTGTTGCGCACTATGGGCCTCACATTTCACAGAGAAATCTCTCAACAGCTGGTCCTTACTTTGCCTTCCCATTTTTGATTCTTCACTCTTTACATTCATCCAGGTAATCCTGTGAGAGTGTGCTGCTCTTCATCACTTTGGTAACTTCTAGTCTCACACCACTAATGCATTTCATTAAAATTTTCCCTTTTGCTGTTTATGTTAATCGCTGAAAACACTAAAAAATGTGTTCCAACAAACTTAAACTTGAAATACAAACTGATAGCTTTCATCTAAACCTTCAGTTTTCCTCCTTTTACTTCTTCTTTGCTTACTATTCTATACCTTTTTTTAACCTAATTCCTTGCTTCTTTAACAGA
The DNA here is from genome assembly GCF_000747805.2 of Chaetura pelagica. Lineage (NCBI taxonomy): Eukaryota > Metazoa > Chordata > Aves > Apodiformes > Apodidae > Chaetura > Chaetura pelagica. The sequence continues at coordinate 355,264 of NW_009954505.1, forward strand.
GTTTAATGAAAGCCAGATGCATTAAATTTAGTTCATCATCCTGATCAATGCACATGCTTTGTTAGCTACAGATATTTGTCTACTTAATGCTGTGAATTGCTCAATTTAGACTGAAGTAATATTGCCATGAAATAGTGGGGTTAATTTTAATCAATCTAAAACATATATAAGTATTCTCTCTTCAAATTTAAAGGGTCAGATTTTGTATTAATTGTTTTAAAACAAATATCAAAAGTTTTGGTTGGTTGTTTTTTGTTTGTTTGGTTTTTTTTTCAATGTGAGTGTTAAATCTTCATCCACCAAGTGGTTCATTTGTCAAGTCTTTCCAATTTAGAGACAACAATGTCAGATGGGACAGCGTCAAATGCTTTGCATGAGTCCAGGATGATCAGTTTCTCTTCTCTTATCCACAAATGCTGTAACCCTACTGTAGCAAACAATCAAACTTTTCAGGCACAAGATGCCTGTAGTGAAGCCATGTTGGCTGTCACCAGTCAGCTCCATTTTTACTGTGTGCCTTAGCACAGTTTCCAGGAAGATCTGCTTTGTGATCTTGTGAGGCACCAGGTTATGGAGATTGGTGATTTTGATGTTCATTTATAAATAGAACAAAATATTTCCTGGATATTAGCTTCTAATATTAACACTAATAGTAATGAGACTCTTCTCTAGAGCTGAGAAATGTTACAGAGACTTGATTAATTCAACATTCATTTTGTGCCTCTAAGTCAAAATCCGTTTTTTTTTTTTTCAATGTGAGTGTTAAATCTTCATCCACCAAGTGGTTCATTTGTCAAGTCTTTCCAATTTAGAGACAACAATGTCCGATGGGACAGCGTCAAATGCTTTGCATGAGTCCAGGATGATCAGTTTCTCTTCTCTTATCCACAAATGCTGTAACCCTACTGTAGCAAACAATCAAACTTTTCAGGCACAAGATGCCTGTAGTGAAGCCATGTTGGCTGTCACCAGTCAGCTCCATTTTTACTGTGTGCCTTAGCACAGTTTCCAGGAAGATCTGCTTTGTGATCTTGTGAGGCACCAGGTTATGGAGATTGGTGATTTTGATGTTCATTTATAAATAGAACAAAATATTTCCTGGATATTAGCTTCTAATATTAACACTAATAGTAATGAGACTCTTCTCTAGAGCTGAGAAATGTTACAGAGACTTGATTAATTCAGCATTCATTTTGTGCCTCTAAGTCAAAATCCATTTGCCTTCTATCACAACACTGTTGTTATCAGGCTGAGTTATTTTTCATTGAGGGGTTAATTACGGTTGATTATCTCATATTGATGGCTAGGAAGTGCAAAGGCTTAGACTTAATTAAGTATGCTTTTTCTGGACCTTCATTAAGAAATGTATAAAGAAATAAGAAAAAACATAGGTTTGAAAACACAAATTGTTAGTGATACAATATTCACCCTTAAATATAATATTTTAATAGACACTACTCCAAAAATCATTACTTAAGAGATTTAGGATATGTTCCCCAGTGAAAGTGCCAAATGCCATTTGTATGGGGCACTGTAATTAGGTTATGTACCTCAGGACTGAATTGTCATAAATGTCCTGGCACTTATATATTGAGAAACAGCTCAAGTTGAGTTTACTTTTTGAAAGAATAGGAATTTGGTGCTGGATCAAAGGTTTTCATCTTCAGAAAACAGAGATACAAAAGACAATGTGGAAAAGGAAAGGGTACATCATCTAGCATGCACTTACCTGAAATAACTCCTTGGGGATTCTCACCCACACAAGGAGATTAAGTAACCCTGGAAATTAACTCTGGGTGAAAACTGCTGCCTTGTGTTTTGGAAACATCTAAGATTCATCATAAGGTAAATGTCTAACGTAAATCAGATAATTCTGCTATGAAAATGCATGGTTCTGTCCTTTAATTATAAAGGAAGTCACTGAATGAGTGACCAAAATTCAAGTGTCTACATCAGAAAGCCTGAATATTAGTTGAAATAAATCTTCAAATACTAAAGTTAAGTTTTTTAAAGACATATACCTCACAAAGTGCGAAAATCCTGTTATGTCAATTACATAAAACTCCTTCAAACTGATAAAAGGATGCAGAAAATATGTACACTTAAAAATTTTAATTTCTCACCACATAATTCCTATTTATTTCCAAATATGATGGTACTTCATTTTTCAGGACTGTATCATTATTTTGGATTTCATGAAGTGTTTCAGAATGTTAGGAAAATTCGCAATTGATGGTCATGTGGCGTTTCTGCTACCAAAGTTTTAGTCAAAACTGAGGTAGATACAACAAAGTTATGCTAGAGACTTGTATTTTTTTATATCCTCTCAATGATTACTTGGTTAAAGGGCAAAATTAAGAAATATTAAAGGTGCAGCTAAAAATGTGATATATTAATTATGTATTTTACTCTATTTCATTAAATCTAAAAGATGGTAGGTGTTGTTCTGTAATACTGTCTTCCAATGAAGAGTTTCCACTTTATGCCAAATTTTTCTTTACACAGCCCTTAGCAAACTTTATTTATTAAGGGTACTATATTAATTAGGTTTTCCACCTTTCAGACTTAAGAGATTGTGCTGAGAATGTTTGATAATTTTAATATGAAGCCCTAGGTATTTTTATCTGGGTTATTGGGGTTTTTTTGGCTGCCAAGGCAACAAGCAGGTGGCAACATGATTGCACCAGCTCATACTAAAAACCTGTTATATCAAGAGCAAATAAACATGTTTGTTTTCAGTCCTCTATGTGGTGAATAACTATATCAGATCAATCTCAGCTGTCCATCAAAACCAAATTTATTAAAGCATAACACTGCAACTGAACAGCATTTGAAATCAATATCACTGATGACTAACAGCGTGAGGTTTGCACCCACATTTACATTTTGAAAGACTAACCTTTTCCACCATCTTTGATTTTTCTTTAATGGGCTCCCCTCTGAAATATAGAAAGAAAGAATGAATAGCTTCTTATCATTATAGAAGAAATACAAACACTGCTGTTTCTTCCAGAATTATATAAACCACAAATGAAAGACAAAACATAAACCAGAAGAAATAAACCCCTCATTTCTCAACCTGTCAGCTACATAAAAAAGCCCATTAAAGCAGAGTAAGTGGCACACAGAAAGACAGCTGCTGCTACAGGAAAGCCTTAGTACAAACATACAGTAAGTCAGAGATATTTCATTTCTACTAATTTAAAAATACATTCAGAAAGCACTACAGATCAACCAAACTGATTCCCTATCCCATGACTTACAAGGAATAGTACCTTCTTGAGTACAAAATTACATAAGATTATTTAACTGTGAGCTAACTTTCCTTCACTGCTTGAATATTTAAGGGAAAGAATGTTTGCAGGGTTTGGAAAAGAATGACGTTGAAAAACCCAACTGTTTGGATGACCTGTAGCAGACCTCCACTGTGATATCACTTGCCTCTCTTTTCTCTTTAACCCTGACCTATAAGCTCTCAGTCAGCTCCTCATCCACTCCCAGGCAGAGCTCCATGGACTCCATCTGGTCATTGATGCAGACAGTGACAGCCTATCCTTGTCTACCCTGCCTGTCCTTCCTAAAGAACTACTACCCTTCCATTCCAACACTCCAGTCACAGTGGTCATTCTACCATGTCTCCGTGATACCAGTAAGACCACAAGCCTGCAGGCATGCACACATCTCCAGCTTCTCTTGTTTGTTCCCCATATGACTTGTCTTTGATTAGAGGTATTTAAGAGGGCCTCCCACTGAAACTGACTGGAGTGGCTGGAAATCCTTCATGTTGTACTTCAGATGCTCCCCTGCTGAATTGTGATTCTTTTCCAGGCTTCAAGTACCTATTGCTGGCACTTGCATCAAATTAGCAGAAGTGGGATGGATTCAGGTTCTTGTCCCCCAGCAACTTTGGTTTAAATCACAATGGAAATCCTATAAGTAGAATTTATATATTAATCAAAATACGTTTGTTCTTCCTATTATTAACTAGTTTGTTTTGTTTTGTTTTAATGAAAAAGGTTAACTAGTAAATATAAAGAAAAAGAATAAGCTAGAAATATAATCAGAAAAAATAGTAACTTTGTCAATATTTTCATTCAGATAACAATACTGCAAATAATTAATAGTAAGGGAAGGCAAAATCATTTGAACCTAGGCTATCAGCTAGAATGGTACCACTTTTATAAGCATTTTAAGCATTATATAAGAACATAATAGGCCTCCTGGATAATGTCTACATGCAAAAATATTTTACATTTCAAATGTGGCAACTACACTTCTTTTCTCAGAGGAAGGAAAAAGAGCTTCAAAATATCAGGTGGTGAAAACAATGTTATGCTTTGGCATATGACTGAGTGCCATATAACAGAAATAGCAAATAATTTATTCTTCTCCAACTGCTTAAAATAATTTATTATTGCTATTCTTATTATTGTTCTTATGTCACAATATTCCTTTAGGTACTTTACACAAAATATGAAACAAGATCTGCCACTTCCCTTGGATACTAAAGGTTCAGAGGTTAAGAAAAATATCTCATTTAGCACATGATGTAGTAAAAATTGAATCTTTCCTATTTATGTTTGGAGAGTTATTGAGGGACAAGTATATTTTCCTAAGTCATCATCATATCCTATCCAGTTTTGTTCTGCTGTGAAGAAGTTTTAATTGCTACAATTGTTCATCTGTTCCAATGTGCTTTTATTTATCCCTGCAATGGCTGTCACAGGGCTGGCGAAGTCATCATGTTCCTGATCAAATCCCTGATCAAATTCCTGATCAAATAATGTATCCTAGGGTCAGGGTTATGAAGAGGAGGTGGTGGTGACTGAACATTTGAGTATTCTGAATGAGGCAACTTCAGTTCAGTAAACCGGAGCATTGATAAAGCATTTGAAGTGTAATGGGCAAATGGAAATGTGGAACAAAATAGACGTGGAAGACCAATTTACAATGCAGAGAGTATGCTGGAAAAGGAGATAGAAATAAATCAACAAGGCAGAATGCAAAACAGAAGTTTTCTATAACTGTTATTTGAGAGTGCAGATTTTCTTCTACGTGGCCTTCACAGTCTTACTTTTCTGTTTTGGGATGCTTTTTCTTATATCTTTCCAGAGATACAGTTTTAGCAGAAAATTCCCTGATGTTTAGCACCACTAGTCAGTGCAAATGTATTGCTACAGAAGTCCTGCCTTCTAAAGTATTTAGACACTTAGTTCATTCTTTCTGATAGCAGTTAGGCATCCAAGAGTTCAAGTCTGCGTGTTTAGACAAATACTGTTTCAAGTACAGTTTTACTAGGATAAATGTTACCACACAAGGATTTTTATTACTGTAGTGGTAATGGCTAAAAAAATTACACTATCCGACATAGTTGTGGAAGTGAAATCTTGTAAGTGCAGACCAAATACTTTCCTGTAAGAAACTAAGATGGAAGATTATGTCTCCCTTGAAAGCACTGTGTAAATTTACAGCAGTAGATAAACGATGCAATTGTAAAAGTATTTTTTTATAGATTCCACTGAGAGTAATGCCAGCTGGCTGTGAAAGGAGTGTTTCTAGAGGGTGAGAAGCTCATAAAGGCAGACGGTGAAGCTATAGGCCATTAATATAAGCAAGCAAACTTCCAGTACAATGTGATGCAAATGAGTTATGAGTGACATAGCAAGGCTTTAATCAGGCTATGTAATAGCATAGAGTTTGTGTAGAAGTAGGAATACAGTTTTAAACTTACTGACTAGTTGTTATTTCTTTTTAATTATTTTTACATGTGGTAAGGTTAGTCTTTCCATCAAAATGAATTAAAGCAAATAAAAAGAAGAAAAACCCCACATGCTAGAGTATTTTAGGGCCCAAGTGCAAGCAATAAACTAAAAAAAGAAAATGCCACAAAATTTGGCTTTTGAGAGGATTTGGGGAATTTACCCATTAGAAATTAATGTTCATAAAAGGTGTCACTCTCTGTGATACTGCAGTTCCATGGAGAAAAGAAACATTGAAGATTAATTTGAAGACAGTCAGTCACCACTTTTCAGAGGAGTCAGATGAACTGCCTGTTTTGACATTCTGTCTTAACGGAAAGTCTCCAGCATTACAGCAGTCTTAATATATTCATGTTATTAATAAGAGAAGAATTGTGGGACATGAGAATGCTCAGATAGAGAATCATATTATATCTTGTAGATAAAATAAAATGTTATAAATATCAGTTGTCTGCAGATTTGGATGGTTAAACAAAAAAAACCCCAAAACAACACATTAAGTTTTCCCTTCAATATTTAGACAGCAAGGTTGATCCTGTACAGATTTCTGACAAAATTTTCACAGATGTGTTGCATCAAGAACAGAAATTACCTGCCTTGGGTATCAACACTAGCTGATCCAAAAGGGAATTTTTTACACAGGGCATTATTTTTTTTTAAGAGCAAATTATTGCTGTTGTTGTTATTGTTATTAACTTCTATATGAATGTCTGGTACTCTGTCTTCAAAATATTTTTTCTCAAGCCAAAAATGGAAGAAGTCTGGGACTTGTGATGATTATAGAAAAACAGTGAATGAGTTTGAACATATACCAGGTATGCACAAAATTAGTATTCTATATAGGCTTTAGTATAATTTCATATTAATTCCACTTGCAGTGTTTGGGTATTAAAAGTACAATAGAATGAAAACTTGAATGAAATTAAAGGCAGAATAGTCTTTAATGTATTACCATAGTTCTTAACCATGAAAAATGGATTTTGCTTCATGTTTTGACTTTATTTTCTTGTTCCTTTGATGCTTGCTATCTGCTGCTACCCTGTGTAAACAAACAAACAAATACATAGAATCCCTTTACTTACTTACTGCTGCTCTATGTGCTATAGGTCTTGCCTTCCTCCTGAAACTAGAGTGAGAGACCCACCCCTGCAATAACTGGAAATCCAGTAACATGAAATTTAATTGTAGGCTAGTGTTCGACAAGAAGAGCTTGAGATATTATGAATTATTTAACCTCTCTGCAAAAGTAGAACTTGACACTATGGATGTGTTTTTAAAATTCTTTCATTCTAAATTTTAGGAGCAAAACAAGGTACAGTCAAAATTTCTTTGAATAAGAAATATAACTCTTTTCTTTATCTGATATGTCAAAGAAAGGATTAGCAATATACTAGCATAAATTTGCTTAATGTGTCTCTACTGCATATATGACAATATTATAAACTCAAGCAAACCAAATGCCATCAAACATCAAGAAGATTCCTATCTTCCATCTGAAATCTCTGAAGAAAAACATGTTTCATAGTCAGACAACTACTTACTCAGTTAGCTGAGGAGTACACCTCTCATCTCTTCTGATGTGACATGAGATTTAACTTCAATACATCTAGGCTGTGATTCCACAAAGTACTTAAGACTTAAAGGCATTTCCATCCCATTTGAAAAGACAATGTGTTTACTGTGTTGTATTAAAAACTACATCTTTACTTTCGAAATCTCATAGCCTTCCTTTTAATCTGTAGTGATTCCTCTTCAAGGTGATATTACTTCCTGTATTTACTGAAGTTATTATGATAGTTCATAGAATCTGCACTTAGTAATTCCTTAATATCTGCTCTGTACTGCTTCTGAGCCGAATCAAGTGCTCCTGTGTCATCCTCAAAGTTTCTATATGGTTAGCATATTATGCTTTGTCAAGGAAAGGTCAATTTCATCTAAAAATAACTGTTTCATTTACATCTATATTGTTTTATTCAAATCAGATGACTTCTAATGACAAATTCAGAATTCAATGAATAACAATTTTTACTATTTAACATTTTTACAGAAAGAAAATATTTTCAATTATGTGCTTTTAGTTTTTAATTATTCTACTTCATGCTTTTATTTTCTTTGTTTTGTTTAGTAGGTATAATGCAGTAAGCCAGGAATGAAAAACAATATATGCAAATTTCACTAACAGCAACTTCCTAATGACTTCTCTATGTGTGACCCACTCACCTATGCTGGGAAAGTTTCAGGGGGCTGTTTGAAATATATAATTAAACACCTGTTATTTTTTGTAGTGCCAAAGTCTGCAAGAGGTAGGAATCTATTTACAGGTATAAAATATTTCTATAATATTTTACATGTTCTCCATAATAGCAAAGAGAATCTCCTACTTCAGTAAATTGAACTCAATTTTATCCTTGTCACAGTCAGATAATCAGATATGTGGAGATTCTTTGCAATCCCGCCAGGGCAAATTGAAGATAACACAATACTGGGTGCACAAATAAGCTTTTATTTGGCTACAAATCAGCTGGTAAGAGTTACAACTATATATTTGTCCTAAGCTTGTAATAAATATGAATCCTAACACTAAACTACAAAAAAGAAATATCAGAAAAAGAATTAAAGACTTAAAGGAAAATCATCACTCAGAGTTGCAGCAGCATCTGGTTGGTCTTGTAGTAGAGGGAGAGGTGGAGGTCTAGTCCTAGGAAGCATCTTGAGACTAGCACTCTTCTCTTTAATGCAGTTAATTCCTTGGATACACCACAATGGTCACCCAATCACTGTTCCATGTTTGTAGCTTCCAACCTGAGTTGGCATCAATACTTTATCACCTCCTGCATTCCAATTATCAGCAGACATCTCAAGTCTTCTTTGCCAAGTTGGTAATTTACATGAAACACTCTCCAAACCTCTTGATTAATTGCCTTCTTCAAGGCCTGGTTATTATTATTAATTTTAGCACCTTTTACACAAAACTCCCTTTTTTGCAGTTGCCTGCTGCGTTTGCCATATTGCTGACACATCACTGGGAAGGGAGATGGGGTGTGGGGCATCAGGCCTGGTTGTCGCTATCAGGTTTGTAAAACCAGCTGAGTGGGTTGCTGGGACATCTCTCTGTTACTGCCTTATCTCTTGGATGTCTCAAGAAAAACACCAGACACCCTGAGTGTCTGAATACACTGTTTATCTCTTGTATTGTTCCAGACAAGTACCATATATCCTGAGTGTCACAATCCTGCAAAAAGTAATGGAGTGATCTTGCCATAAGAGGTAAAGCACTTTGAAAACTGACCTCAAGAGGACTCATGATATTTTTAGCTTGATGAGAAAACTCAGTTAACAGTTAACTGAAGTTATTCTGCCCACATAAATCAAACGTGCATTGACAAGAGGATTTTTAATTTATTTTTTTTTAATATCAGATAAGACTCTTAAATGAAAAGCTTTTAAATTGCAAATGATAAGAACAAATTTTAAAAATAATTGTGGGCTAGATCATACTTTTAAACAAATTCAATTAGTTAAAGAAACTGCAAAATTACTTATCGCAGGCAAAAATTTGCAATTATCTAGATAATATTATGACATTTTAGTGTACACTCAAACACTAAAATACTTTTAAAGTAAAAGAATGTAAAAAATATTACTAAATATTAACTACATCAATGTTTTCTATTGGAATAGATTACAATCTACACTTCAATGAATCTGTAGCACTCCAATATTAAACCAACTAGAAGCTATAGATTTTACTAAAGATTGTATAACTACTATACGTTGAAATCTCTCTCTATAAATAATCTGTAGGCAGAAGCTAGTACTGGGTACACTGAGAATCCAGTCTTTTCAAAATCCAGAAGACAAGATTAGTAATAGCAAATTTGAACATACTCTGAATTAGAAAATAGAATAATGATGCAAATTATAACACTATAAGAACTACTGCAATTAATTTGAAGAGCTGTATATAGGTTTGTCAAAGCTCCAGTGCTGGTTCTAAGAGCCTTTGCAGGGCAAGCACCTACTTAGAGCAGAGCAGTCACAATACAGCTGCAAACCCACTTGTTTGCAAATCATCTGCAGTGATAGATTATTGTAATATTTAAATTCCCTTCAAGAACAAGATCATGTTGTGTTGCCAGATTCTAATAAGCAAACTAGTTGATTAAACATAACTACTTTTACTTAAAGTTCACCTCAATCGTTGTGCCTTGGCACACTGAAGTGAATATTTAGACTTTTTACTCTTTCAGCCATACTGCATGCTACAGACCCACAACTAGGGATGGTCTCCTGGGCAGAATTTTTGCTCTAAGTAGCAGCTAAGAAAACAGACAAGCATTCAGAAATAAATACAATTTGAATTTTTTCTTCCTTTTGCAGATCAGCATTAAATCATGTCACTGTAAGACATTCTACTGCCAGTAGAGGACTTGAAGGAAAAAAAACACACAACACTGTTTTAAAAAAGATGCACTACTTTTTTGAAAGAAAAATTGCTTTTCATTAAAAACAAGGAGAGGGTTGTAGGAGTCACATGTGATTATAAGTACAGCAACACACATGAAGCACTGCTTTTGGCTTGTCTCATGCCCTGCTTCAATATGAGGTATAGTGTGCATTTTCACATAAATATATTTTTGAGAGGAGAGTAAACACTAGGAAAAAATATTTGTTGAAAGTTATTCATGTAACTGTTTTCTTTTAAAATCTTTCCATACTCAAAAGTAGAAGAATTGCAAATTTAGTGTATTATATGACATTATTCTTTAATTAAATTTTTATTTATTAAAAATAATTGTTATTAAACAAATTAATTGCTATTATGTTAAATAATTTAATTTATATAGTGCTGCAGAGATTAAAAATAATGTATTGGCTTTCAAGAAATAGGCAAAATAAATTGAAAGAGGAGCAATAGGGTGATGGTTACATGTGCAAAATACAACCTCTTCAAAGTGTTGCAGCAGTTCTGACAAAGATGGCATAAAATGCACAATTACAATAATATTAATTACATTTAAATAAATGACATTTTATTAGACATGTATTAGTATTTCCAAAAATCACTTTCCTTTGTCTACACTCTGAACCTGCATTTTTGGAAGATCTAATTAGCAGATTGTTTATCTTTTTTATAAGAAACTCAAATATATGAGTAACCTGATTCAAGATTTCTCCAGGTTTTGCAGTCAGCATAAATATATTTAATATCAGCTTTTGGTAATGCTTTCTCAGTAGATTAGATTCACTTCACTGAAACATGTGAATAGTTCAGATCTTAGTAAAAGTGACTTGGAGTTAGGCTAATGCAAATCAATGTAGTTGAAAAGAAAATAGTCTTTGGACTTGTAAGGTTAAGCCCTTCTCCATCATGCAATCTAAATCATCTCCCTGATAAATAAACATGACAATTTAAAAGAGTAATGGTCTTTCTACACCTTTCAATATATTAATCCTAAGGTGTCTGAATATTTCCATTAAAGCAAATCTATGTGTATCTATTCAGCAAATATGACCTGAAACACAATCAGCTTTTCTGACATTCAAACGTTTACAGTTGACTTAAAACAGAAATTTATATTTATAGCCCTGAATTCTGATATATGAAGCAAAAAGCCAAATATTCATACTGTACCTTTTTAAACTTCGTTTTAAACTTGGAATACATGCTTCATTCAGCAGTATTTGGGCAAACAGCTGTACAGAAGCCAAAATAAATCAATAATAATGAAAAGCAGTCTGTGCTTAAAAATTATTCCTATTACTAGTGGTGCTGAAATATACATAAAATTCAAAGCTGAATAATCAAGGAAAAAAATGAAGTGTCAAGAAAACAAAAAAAACAGGTCAAGAAAATACTGGTGTATATAGGAAAAAAAAAAAAAAAAAGTCACTGAAATTTCCAGCTGGTTACAAAACAAATAAATAAAGCAACAGGTACCCCAAGCATGAATTAAAATGTAGGAGAAGTAAGAGAAAAATAACAGGAAATAAATCAAGCATATTAATGGAAGGAAAAACAACAGATGGCAGAAGAATTCAAGATAGGTACATGATATGTGCCAGCAAATGCAAAGTTCAGTGGCAGTAACCTGCATATCCACAGGGAAAGAAAGAAGAATGCTAATGGTAACAGTGCTTGAAGGTGCAGCATATTTTAATGGGACTGGAGAAAAATAATGGATACAAGTAAGATAATTTCTTAGAAATTAGAAGCAGGTAGCTTCTAATATTGATTCTTCTGTTAACAACATGTTTGAGTGCCTTGTAATTCCTATAAACCTTGAGAACATTCTAAAATATATCAAAAGTTAATAAATGATCATGCTGTGGTAGGTTGACCCTGGCTAAACACCATGTGCCTACCAAAGCTGCTCTACTGTTCCCTCTCCTCAGCTGGATGAGGGAGAGAACATGCAACAGATGGCTCATGGCATGATAAAAGAACATTGAGAGATCACTCAACAGTTACCATCATGGGCAAAACAGACTCAACTTGGGAAAATTAGTTTATTACTAATAAAATCAGATTAGCATAATGAAAAAAAAAAATATCTTAAAAACTTCTTTCCATCCCTCCTTTCTTCTGGGATCAACTTTACCCTCAATTTTCTCTACCTCTTCCTCACCAGTTGCACAGGGGGCTGGAAAATGAGGGTTGCAGTCAGTTCATTATGTATTTTTTTGTCACTCCTTGCTCCTCAGGGGGAAAATCTATCACTAGATGTATACTTTAGAGCAATCAGAAGGAAAAATTAAACAACCTTTCCAATTTATGTATATATGCATGCATATATGTATGAATAAATATATTTTAAGTGGGAGGACACATTTTTAAGTTTGAAGAAAGTTACTCTGTATGAGGAATAGCTCCATAGATTGGGTAAATGCAGGGGGATATTGCTTACCATGTTTATTTCAAGGTCTTCAGCATAGTCTCTCATAGATCCTTGTAGCCAAACTGATGAAATATATGGATAGGTGGCTGGAAAATTGGCTGAACTGCTAGGCTTCAAGGTTTGTGATTTGCAAGACAAAGACCTATTGATGCACAGTTACTTACTATTGATATTCCTTGGGTTTGATATGGAAGCCAAGATAGCTCTGCATTTTTATTAGCTACCTAAAATATTGAAAAGAGTTCGCTCACAAGTCTGTAGGTGATAGTAAATGAGGGGAAGTAGTTGACAGTTCACTTGGCAGACAGACTTTTGATAGACTGGAGAAATTAACAACATAAATATTGTGAAGCTCAACAAAGAAGCAGGCCAATGCAGCAGGTGGGACAGGATAACTCCATGCATCTGTATGAGTTGAGGTTAACTGTCCAGAAAGTAGTTTTGCAGAATAGGACATCAGGGTCCTGGTGCATTAGTTGAACTTTGTGAAGTAGGAATATGCCATTTTGGGAAAGTACGTTCTTGTTCTGCATTATTTTAGCAAGAGTAATTCCAACAGAATAAGGAAAGCTGTTTAGACTGCAGTCTCACACAATAGCTATGAGACAGAAGTGATATTATATATCTTGAGATAGTGTACCACAGTTTTCACGTCAATGTGGCTCTCAAAACAATGAGACTCCAAAATTTCAGTTCCAATATATTTTATGACTTTGCTGTTTACTTCCTGAATGCTAACACACTCACTTCAGCTGTTCAGTCTTCCAAAAGTTCTCAAATAATTTTTCCTGTATAATCTTTACTTCTTCCGCCCATTCTGATAAGCTTCTATATATCACCAAGAATCTTTCTCTCTTCACAGCATCCTCCTTAATTCCCTATTAAACAGTGGAATTTCCAATGGATAAAGCAGTAATTATCAGGAGATGAGGATTACCCCAAATACCTAAACTTCTATTTATTATGATTTCAGTAGTGCTTTCCTGAACTCATTTACCTGACAGCATCTTGCCTAATACTGAACTTAGGTAGACAGTTTGCAGAGAGACTGAGATAGTGGTCAAGTGTATAAAGTGTTTAATTTTCTGTGTGCTGATGTTGGAAGAGGGCTTCCCCTGGCACTGGTAGCAAACTAGAGCCAGGGACAGCTTCTGTGGCCCTTATCTGAACTAGTGGCTAGGCTGATCTCAGGAGGAGGGTCAGTACTTTTAAAGCTACCTGTGGGAGTGGAGGCCTAGGGGACTTCATCTGAACGGGAATCTGAAAGTGTTATGTTTTCTTCTTACTGTTGAGTTTTTGATACGTAGCTTTTTAAGATGCTAAAAAAATTCTGGTGTTACTCAAATGAATTTCATTTACATCCCAAATAGAGTGGAGCCCAAAAGAACCTTAACATCATGTAATAATTTTAAATAATTTGACTGTAAATCAGTTTCTCTGGTGAAACAGTGAACTCAGAGTCAATTAGAATACATTTTTTAAAAATCTAGGTTCTAATTTCAACATGATCATACTGACTCTGTCTATCAGGAAAACTGAGACATTTAGTTTTCACATTCTACCAACAGTTTCAAATTTTGGAAGAGACATTTTTCTAAATGGGAAATGAGAGAATGTTCTCCCAGTCTAAGCCTGAATTTAATAGAATGGGCAGAGAAATACACGTGCATGCACTCTCTGATTTCCCTTATGTGGGATTTTATGTCTATTCATGTATAAAGTCCATTAAGGTAGTGATTGACTACTTTTAGTATCAATTTAAAGAAAACACATCGTGATGGAGAATAGCAAGTCAGTAAATTGAAATAGCATATCAGTGTATCTTTTTCCTCCCTTGAAATAAAAAATTGATAAATTCAATAACTGCAAAGATGAATTTTTACACAAGGAACTTAGCTTACTCTATATGCCAAAAATCCTTCTAAACAGAGATGACTGTGGATGCTTTATTACTGTGTGAGTGCCATGTGGTGCAGCAGTAATGCAATGTGCAGTTCTTGTCAGCAGTAATTCATTTTTGACATGACATTTAGAATGTCAGAAAACATATACATGAAAAAGACCAAAGCAAGCAAACAAACAAACAAAAATACCTGTTCTTAGATAGCTTCTGTTGTTATTGTGACTAATCATCCTCGGTACTTTTGTTGGCTACAAAAGAGAAGATGATCTTTGAATGCTAGGAGGTTTAAAGAGTACTTAGCCTTTAATTGGAAATTTTATACAAAAGCATTTGTAAAATGATGGATGGTTCATCCTAGAGAACTCCTAAGTTTGGGATGTTTTTACAGCTCTGAAACATTTTGTGGTATTCAGGTAGAGTTGAAGACTGTAGTGCTGTGCTAGTAAAATATCAGCAACAGATATCTTTTCCAATTAAAAGTATTGTAATATCACAGCATTTTATTTATTTATTTATTTTCCTGATCAGGAAAGAAAGATTTATATATTTAGTTGTCCATTTTTCATAAAACCAGTATGAACTAATGCTTATGAAAGCCACACATACACATGCAGGCACTAATATACAGTATAGCATGCATGTTCAAAAACCCATAAACTTATAAAGTATAGGCTACAGCTGTCATTTATTTTAAAAGATGGAGAAACTTATGAGCTGTAATTATGTACTGTATATATGATCTCAGGGCAGAGACACAGCAAAATAAATTTTTGGTGTTGTTTCTCCTCAGAAAGGTTTAACTCTGTGAGAAGATGACTGCAGCATAATGCCACTATCCCTTTCCTTTTGGGGTCCAGACAGCATGGTATAGTTCCTCCTGAAAGTCCCTGTGTATTCCAGATAGGACACTGAGAATAAGCAAAAACTGAAAAGCAGCACTAGGTCAGAACTCCCATGATGTGAAAATTTTCAGTAATACAGAACTTCCAAACCCCACTTGCTTTCTAATACTCCTCACTGAATTAGGAGGCTAGGTACAGTTAGGTAAGGATTCTGAGATAAAAACTCGATAACAGCAGTTTGTTATTGTGCAGGCATTCTTTATTGGTAGTGCTGGGCAACACTGGGAATATCTCCACCGTAACCAGTTAGCAAAACATCCTAACTAAAATACACCAAAACATGCATATTCAGTTTCATGCCAATAAGTTCCCACAATTCTTTTACATAGTCTTATTTGTAATTATGAATGCTCGAGGGTCTCCTGTGGGGGTCTTTGTTGATTCTAGTCCTTTGTCTTCTTCTTGTCTCCTTTTCTGGTCCTGTCTCATCTCCTGCTGGTAGATTGCCCAGGTGGGTCCAGAATCAACATGAATGTTTTCTGTTGGTGCCACAGATCTTAGAAGACAAGACTGATAGCACAACCTGCAGGATGCTTGGCATAACTGACTGACAGTTTCACAAAGCACATTTTTTCTAAAAGCAACTCCTTCAGCTAACTTAGTACAGCAAATTAATGATTTTAGGAAATTTCTACAACTATCAATATGGGTGAAATTTAGATACAGTTGCAGGCAGCAGAGGGCCTGGC
>NW_009954505.1:371464-383456 GCF_000747805.2 Chaetura pelagica
AAAATCAGCTGTATCCAGCTGGATTTTCATCAGAATATTTTAAATGGCACCAGGTGGTTATTTTTAGGCAACTCCAGCTGTTCACATGAGTTTCCATAATGGTAAACAGAAACCTTTTCAATACTGCAATACCACTGGTGGGTCTTGGTTCAGCTTTACCTTAATCATCTAGGGCAATTTTAAATTTCAAATTGACTTGAAGTTTGCTATGATGGCACAAAATCCACTAGAGACCTCTGCCTGTTTGGAAATGCCCTCATACTTTGACATTTGAAGTAGATGGTGACATGAACTGATGTGAGTTATAAAGTATCAAATCTACAATCTCCAATTCATCAAAAAGGGGACCAAAGTGCTAGGATACTGTTGCTTAAGACCCACAGTATCTTTATTCAGGGTATATATGAAAAAATCAAGTTTCAGCTTCTCTGGGCTCTGTGCAGAAAAAAGTCCTACCTGTAGCAAAAATTTAACCAAATCCTGAAAAAAAAATGTAATTGCTGCAGAGGTTATGGAAAAGTTGTATTTCTGTGTTTTAGAGAATAAACATATCTGTGTTCTTGGTTGCTACACACAGTTATATTTATATTATTCAATGCTTATTCTCACTGCCCTGGTCTTCAGGAGAGCAGAATTTGACCTCTTCAGGTATCTGCTTAGGAGGGTACCATGGGATAAAGCCCTGGAAGGAAGAGGTGCCCAGAACTTGTCAGTATTCCAGGATCACCTCCTCCAAGTCCAGGAGCAATGTGTCCCAACAAAAAGGAAGGCAGACAAGAATGCCATGGGGCCTGCATGGATGAACAAGGAGCTCCCAGACATTTAGATGTAAAAAAAAAAAAAAATGTCTACAGAGGGTGCTGGAAGCAAGGATTGACAGCCCGGGAGGAATACAAAGAAGTTGTCTAAACAGCCAAGGATTAGCTTAGGAAAGCTAGATTTTGTTTGTTTTTAACAATTTCCAAGTCTCTGCAATATTCAGATTTTTTTCCATAATAATTTTTGAGGAAAATAATAATAATAATCATAATCACTCAAGTGAATAAATAATATTCTAATTCCTGATTTTTTTTATTAACTGAATTAAATAGTTGTAGTTTAACTTAGTTTCAGCTCAGTTCAGGCAGACCTGCACTTGTCTGCCCTCCATGTTACTGTATGAATTGTAAAGTTTATATTTTGTAAAAGTGTTTTGGTAATATCTAGTGCACACAGGTGACTCATGGGGGGTTGTAAAAGTGACCCAGCCTAGGATTGCCTTCAGGTTCTGCCTCTGCAGAGATGACCTATGGGCAACTGTGTAGATAGCTAAGCCCTGAGTTGTCCATAAGCCAGAGGCCAAACAGGGCAGTGATGCATCATTCAAAGACCTGAAATCTGGGTTGAAATCCCTTAACAAATATTATGCCCTGAGTCTCAATCCAAACCACCATTTGGTTGCCTGAGAGCATAAGATAAAGGGAAGCTGGGGGTTTTAGTTCTAGCTTCAGCTGACAACCTTTTGTATCCAGATGATGACAAAATTAACAAGAGAATTAAAACACAGAGCATAGATAAGTAAACACCCCAATAGATGAATAAAGGAAGGGGAAACTCCACTACACCACCAAAGATAAACATTTCAGATGGTGGAATCCACTCAGGCATAGTCACATGAATTGGGATAAAAACTCAAAAATTCAGTTTGGGAATTAGGAGTTGGCTTCTCTCAACTATACAGCTGGCTTCTGTGGAGTCCTTTCCCCCTTGATCAGAACACTGGCCTAAGTCACTTCCTCGGGATTAAGAGCCCTTACCTGGAGGGGTAAACAAATATTTTCCATGCTGTAACTTTGTAACTGAGAGTTAACTAACACACATGTAATATTTGGCTTGCTTTATAGGTTGTAATCGTATGTTCTGTGAATCTTTATCACTTGTGGTAGTGTGTTCTTGTTATAACAGTGTACTCTTCCTTTGTATCCGTGAAAACCTGCAGTAGTGGCATATTAAATCTGTGCGTGTGGTTCAAATAAATTGCTTGAGCCTTGCAGTTAAAACTGTAAGCAAGGTTCAGATAAATCCTTTGCTTGCATGCTGCAGTCAGTTTTTGTTGTCACAATTACTTGAGTTACTGTTGTGATTGTATTGTACCATTTATTAAACCCCTTAGATCACAATTCCAAATGAAATGATTATCTGTTGAAATATTATAGTATTTTCCTTGCAAATAATATTATAATGCATCTGTGGAGTATTATAGCTAGAAATTGTAGAAGATAACATATGCCTGGGAGCTTCTCGCATGTAGAAAGCCAAAGCAGAATATTCAACATCTCAAAAAAGACACAATTCAATTACAAGAGAAAAACAAAACAACAAAACAAAAAAACCCCACACAAACCCCCCCAAAACAAAACTAACAAAACTAAAAACCTCAGCTTGTCTGAATTCTTCAACATTGTACTTCTGATTGTACAGCTCAGTTTTCGATTGAATTTCCATTTTTGCATTTTGCACATTTTTAATTAAAAATATAAAAATAAAGATCTATTGCATCAGTTCTAACTAAAACCAGTTTTAAAAAGTTATATTTTAAGGTTAATTTATTTTTAATTTTTATTTTTTAATAATTCCAAAATTTAGCTACCTATTGTCTAAAATGAGCATTTTTAGCTTTAAATTGTAATGAATTAAGTGGCTTTTTCTATATCCATATGTTGCACCAGTGTTGAGATTTCATTGCAATGCAAGAAGTGTAACAATTTAAAGTAATATTATTTTAGACATTAGGAATGTGGAAGTGACCTTTCTAATACAGAAAAACAAAACAAAACAAAAAACCCAACAAACAAATAAACAAAAAACACAGAAAAAAAACCCTGAAACCATTTTTTGTTAAACTTCAGAAATGAGAATTTATATTCTCAGAGTAACCAGTAGGCCATGTGTTGGAGAAAAGAAGCCTAGAATTATGCAGTGTTTTCTCAACAGATAGTAGTTACACAATTAACAATAGGAAGATTAACTTAACAGTTATTGTAAATCATGCTGAACTCCAATACAGAGACCTTATTTCTATTCATAACAGCACTAAAACTCACTAACATCCATTAGGACACCTCAGGTCAATTTTTTACTCTCTTCTAAATGAGTTAAAAAGCGAATAGCAATCATGGTCCTCTTAGAACAAAATTTTCTATTGAAACAAATATTTTCATAATCTTTTTCTTTATTTTTACCAAAGATAACTCTATTAATAATTTTCTTTGTTATTACCAGTCTTACGTGGAATAGAATCCCACCTTTTCTAATCAATTTATTTTAGTAAAGTGCTTTGATAGTGCTATCACTTATCTCTAAGGATGAACATAGCTCATTTCTCACGAGGCTTTTACAATTGTTGTTGCTAATAGTATTTAGGTTTTCATTTGTCAGACACTTTAGTAAACTTCTTTCTCTTTGAATACTCATTTTTCTTAGCTTTTCATCGGAGACTCAACAGAATGTCAAGATAAAGGAACCAATGTCATACACTCTGCCTCTTTACAGGTTAGAACCAAAGACTACATTCAAAAATCTCTGTAACAGAGGTATAAAAGTTAAATATTTATTTAGGTGTTCTGTCCTTCCTCTGTCATCCATCCATTTATATAGAAAAGAGTAAATAGTGTACCAGCAAAATTATCTAATTTGTAGTTCCTTATGCCCTCTAGGTACTGATTTATATAAGATTATTTGTAAAGTGCTTTGAAACTAGAACAAATAAGCCACCTTTTCATTTATTTGTAAGTAAATGTGTTTGACTTGGCATTTGCCTCTGTTTTTCAAACTGGAGAGACTTGGAGTAGACTTTGCATACTGGCAAAAAAAAATAATTAAATATTTATTTTACTAGAAAAGATAAGAACTAATTTCTAGATTATTCTGGTTTTCATTGGATTTATCCTTAACTGCCTGCTAAATTAATATTTTAAATGCACGCTTAATTTTTGAAAATATTTTAGCAATATGTTTGCTTTTATTGTCTTTTAACAAATATTATTTTTGCAATAAAATACAACAAAACAGTAAAAAGCCTATTAAATTGTCACTACCTTTTTCTAAAAAATGGTTTTACCTTTGTAATGTATCCATTGGCATTACTATTACCAGAATATTTGTACATAACTCATAGCTATCTCCTCTGTTAAATGCTGAGTCCTAGAGAGAGGATTTCAATCTGAAATTTCAGTTAAAGTGTTTTTCCCACAAAGCTCATTTGCTCTTTCTGTGCATATTGGCTTGCACTGGGTAAATTAAAACAAAATAGAAAAGAAATATTAAAAGCAAACAAAAAATAATAAAAAACTTTATTTCATGTTCTACAGTGCATATTTACATTTCTGAGTAGCAGACAGTTTGCAAACCAAGGCAACTAACAACTTCCTTAATCGTCACTGATATATATTAATGTATTTGAAATTAGGTCAATGAGCTCAGTTTTGCCTACAGTTCAAAATGCATGCACACACCATTTAATTAGATAGAGGTTGCAAATATCCTTCAGGCAAAAGAAGGGAAACAGAATGGTCCACTAGCCCTTACAAGCAGAACAGTGCTATGAGATATATAGAATTGCTTTCTTGGGCCAGAGTGATGGCCTTAGAATAAAAGAGCTATACAAAGAAAGTTTATAGCAAGGTGTGATAGCTAGAATCTGTTTCTTAACAGCTTTTAAGCAAACACAAAACCATTTTTTAATGGACATAGCCTATGAGGTTACTGAATGTTTTGTAGCAATGTATTAGGATATATATTTTAAATAAAAATGGACAAAATAATAATAAAAAAAAGTTAGGTTTAAGCCATTGTTGATTTTATGAACACACACAAATTGCATCTACTTGTCCTCCAGGGCAAGCTAAATTCTTGTAAGTACCCCGTAAGTGGCACCTTGACAAAATCTGCCAAATAAGTCCTAATAAGCTCCAGACAAAGCTCTCTATTCACTCAGACCAGCCTTATTCCCCATCAGCTAATCTATTGGAATATGGGGATGTCCTGCTTCTGTGCCTTTAACGCTTCCTCCTTGAAGTATGACCAGCCCTCCTAGGCTCCTTTGTCATTCAGGACTGTCTCCCAATAGACATTATTGTAAAAGAAGGAAGAGGTGACTCTTTGTGCAAAGATATAAACAGAAAATAGCTGTGCCAGATTCCACCTATGAATGTAGTAAAATGAAGTGAGAAATCACTGTTAAATATAAGAAGCTTTTGGTTACTCATCCTCAAATCTCAAAGAGTGAGCTAAGACTATGACTATTAAGTCATACTAAAAATGACAATATTTTTCTTGTGTCCCACTCCTTCTGTCATAGTTTATTTTTCTTAGCATAGAGATTTATTTTGTTCTTTTCTGCAAAAGGAGATAATAAATATAACTGATATTCCAATAGGTGTTATGGTATCTAAATAATGAATCAAGAATTTTATAAATGTAATTTCTTAGCATATGTCTCAAATTGTTCTTTTCATGGTTGTTAGTCACTTTTACCCTACCTTGTTTTAGGTTTTAATGGTACTTTTTCATTTATTTTCAAACTCTTTGTTATACACGGAAATTTACTATCTGTGCAAATCGTGACAGCTGGATCTATATTCTTAGAGAAAAAAAGAGGAACTCTTTCTCATTATTTGTGTATTTAGACTGTCTCAGGAATCTGTACTGCCAGTCCTTACTGGCTCTAATTCACTTGAATCCTTGAGTGATGATGATATGAACAAAGAAAATGTGTTTCTTTAAAACATCCGAATATGAGTGTGTGCCTGTATGCATCTGTGGTTTATGAAAGCAAACTTTTTTTTCCTGTTCCATCAATCAGTTCTTTTGTTTTTCCTCTTAATTGTTTTGCCCATCTGCTGTTTACACCGCATGAGCATCAGTAATTTATGTGGAGACATAAAATCTCATACAAATAAAAATTACGTTAGTAAACCAAAAGAAAAATCAGCACACGGTTCAATAATCTGGAAGATAAACACTTTGAAAAATGTTTTAAAATACATTTTCTCCCTTTCTTCATGGGTAAAAAAAAAAATTAATAATGTACACAGTATGCACAAGCTGTTTTTAATCAAGAAATACACTAAAAATATATTGTAATAGAAAACATCCTCTTTTAGAGATTCAGATTTGTTCAGTTCCAGATTGGTTCAGTTAAAACTATGAAACCACTAAGAATTGACATAAAAAGTGTTGGAATTCAACATTCTGATACAAAATGTAACTAAAATTTAGTCTTACTATTCATGAATAAAAATTGCAGGTGTTATAAACCCACACCTTAAACAGGGGTATTGGCATTGTGTCGTGAACAGTATGGGATGGCAGAGGATACATATATACACAGATCCAGATTTATTCTATATAACACTAGGGTCTTCACTTCTTAAAGCAGAAGACACAAGCACAGTCAAATTGTAGGGAAAAAAGAAATTTGAAGATTGGAACAGAAGTTGAAGTTTGAATGCAAAAGGTATCTTAATAAAATATATTACTTGTAGTTAGATCAAACAATAAAGATTAACCATTTAAATGCTAGCAACTTCCTTATTATCAAGGTTTATGCTAGGTCTAAGACATTAATTATCAATTTTAAAGGATTCTATAATCTTTAAACTTAATTATGAAAATTATTTAACATGAAGTTTGTTAATATAGACAGTGAAAGAGTTAGTATCTCTCACTCTTGCCCTGCTGCAGCTTGGTGTTCCTGGATAAGTCTAAATTCTTGAGAATTACTCTCTCTGGCAGGTGTCCCTGCAGGAGAGGAGAAAGTCTGGCACACCTCATGGGAAAGTGTACAGGAAGTCCCCTCAGTCAAAGATGGGACCAGGCTTTTATAAAATAAAGTGATTGACTGCTGTAATTTAGCCATTTAGCTGTACCTCCAAAACCTCTCATTGGAGAAAGAAAGGAAAACAGTAGAAAAACACGTGAAGGCCTTGTTCACACCAAGCAAACTCTTTTGTTTTTCTGTTCATTCTTACTTTATCTCTGTTTAGGGGCCTAGTAGTGGCTGGGCTGAGCTCTGTGTGCTTCAACACTGGAGAGCAGCTGGTGTTATGAACATCAACTTGGCCTCTGTTTGCACCTTTCAAGACTGGTACCAGCTCAAAGTTTGCTAGGCTGTTTCCTTTCTTATGGGAATCTTCCCAGTCCAGACCTGGGCCTGCAAAACTAAGAGATAAAAGCAGATGAATAATAAAGTAAAACTGAGGTAGTCATTTTGAGAAATGGAGCGTCCTGCTGCAAATGCAAATAAGACCAAAAGAGTATACTAGGATTTAAAATTTATATGCCATAACCTATATATGTTTGCATCAATAATTCTGAAACCACCTTCTTATAATATTTTTAATATGCTTGTATACTTCATGGTAAGATACCATTATAGTTAACAGAGAGATCACAAGCAGTTACTTGGAAGCAAATTATACATCACAAGACCAAATGATGCCATTATTCACATATTTTTTTTAGTTTCCAAAACATTGCAATTAAGTATTTTATCTAAGATTGTTTTTATATTTACAGTCAATATCTGAAATATTTTGGCATAGAAAGCATTGTCAGTAATTACATAAAATGTAATTGGTTTTATCTTGATGCTTATCATCCTAACAAAAAGAAAAAAAACAAACCAAATAAAACCTCTACCTCTCCCCTCAAAAAACAACCAAGTAAACAAAGCAAAGCAAAGCAAAACAAAACAAAACAAAAGCCCAAATCCCAGAACATCAAGCGTTTTTCTGAATCTTTCAGGAAGGATAAGCTTCTAAATTTGTCATAGAATCATAGAATGCATTAGATTGGAAGGGATCTATAAAGGTCATCTAGTCTAAACCCCCTACAATTAGCAGGGATTCATCCCACCAATTTTCTGTAATTGTCACTATGTCATATTCTGTCTAATGTCTAATTTAGGAATTTTTTTTTATCACCGTAATTTATGTCCTAGAGAATCACTACACAGTCTACATCACAGTGGGCAGACAAAGAGTGTCCTTAGTAAGAGAAGAGTCCCAACCAGATCCATTAAATGGGTATGGGTGCATTAAGGCATAGAAATGGTGAAAAACGGGGTATGGAAATGGTGAAATACCACCTGCCAACACAGGTAAAAAGGAAGCATAAAAGCTGGTATTTCAAAATAAACAAAAAACCCTCTATCACCACATGAACAGTAGGTTTTACATTCTTTCTGTCCTCAGGAAAAAGTTTTGCAGTACTTCTTATACGGCTAAAGTTGCAAGGATCAAGTCCATTCTTACAGGAGTAACAGCAGATGAAGAATACCTGAAAAATACTAAATAAACACAAATATTTAGAGAAATGTACTTTTATTTGTTAAAAGAATCTACACAAGGTACATATTTAGCATAAACATTGGGAGATTGCTCGTTAGTAGAGCAGCATGGTTTTGTCATAAAACAACTACTATAGACATCCAAGACACAAATGTTCCCACCAAACGAGGATTAAAAAAAACATTTAAAAATTCCAATATGGGTCAATCACAATGGTTTTATTTAATTCTGTTTAAAATATTACAATCTCTTGTTTAAAAATTATATTTATCTTTGAATTACCTTTCAACAAAAGGTTCTTTAGAAATACTTTATATCCAGAAGTGAAATATTTTGACAGTTGTAAAATATTTTTCAATTCTATTTCAGATCCTAATAGAAAAAAAATTATACTTTATTTAGAAATGTGCAGGTTACACAGATTCAGTCCACTTTTTACTCTTGAATGAATCTTCAGTGAAGTTTTAATGATTAATATGTGACAACGCCACCCTTCCAATAGCAGCAGCTTGTGCTTCCATAAACGGACGATTTTTAATTAATTCAAGGTGCAGCCAGATGGAGAAACTGGCTCAGGAGGCATAAGGTGTTTTTTGATCAAAAACACATCAAGTATTCTTTTACTTGACAGTCTTGCATCCTTAAAATGAAGGTTCTTATAAGGTATTTCTTAATAGTCCGTGACCCACCATAGACTAAATTCTTTACAGTTAATTAAAAAATCAAAACCAAACAAGCAAGCAAAAGTCCCTACAACTAAGTGCATTGCATCTTGATTGTACCTTTCCCTGGGTAAAAAAAATGGCTTTATGGCCAAGCCCAAAGAGCTGTGGCAAATGGAGTTCAGTCCAATTGGTGGCTTGTCACAAGTGGAAGTCCATTGTTTCCCTGGTCTCAGCATCGGGCTGAGGCCAATTGTATGAGATCTAACTAGGCCAAGTGCCTGATCCTGCACTTGTGTCACAACAATCCTACTCAATGCTACAGGCTTGGGGAAGAGTGGATGGAGAGCTGCCTGGCAGAAAAGGACCTGGGGGTAGTGACTGACAATTGACTGAACATGAGCCAGCATTGTTCCCAGGTGGCCAAAAGGCCAACAGCATCCTGGCTTGCATTAGAAAAAATGTCTTCAGCAGGACTATGGAAGTAATTGTCCCCCTGTACTCAGCATTGGTGAGACCACACCCCTAGTATTATGTTCAGTTTTGGGCTCCTCCCCACAATAAGGACACTGAGGTGCTGTCACATTTCCAAAGAAGGGCAAAAAACCTGGTGAAGGGTCTAGAGCACAAGTCTTATAAGGAGTATCTGAGGGAACTGGGGTTGCATAGTGTGGAGAAAAAGAGAGTGAGGGAAGACTTGTTGCTCTCTACATAAAAGATGTTGCAATGAGGTGGGTGTCGGTCCTTCTACCATGTAACAAATGGTAGGACAAGAAACAGCTTCAAGTTATGCCTTGGGAGGCTAGGGTTGAATACTTGGAAAAAAAAAATCTTCACTGAAAGTATAGTCAACCACTGCAACACACTGTCCAAGGAAGTGGTTGAGTCACAATCCCTGAAAGTATTTAAAAGATGTATAAATGTGGTGCTTAGGGACATGATTTAGTGGTGGACTTGGCAGTGGGCTACATTAACAGGCGCACTTGGCACTCAGCTGCATTAATGTTTGGACTGGATGATCTTAACGGTCTTTTCCAACAAAAATGATCCTATGATTCTAAAAGTTGAGTGGATTCTGTAAGCTTTGTTGACTTCACAGAAGGAAAAAAAATAGAATTAAAACAATACAATAAAACAAGACAAAACAAAATACCTCCTTTATAATTATTTTTTTAAATGTCTAAGCTTTTAACTATGCATAAAACTTTCAGATTTCAGCAGTAAAACTTCATATGATACTGCAATGACTGTTGGTGATTTGTTTGGTAACAGACTATATGTGTGGAAGTGCTTGTGGTTACATTGCCCATATTTCTAGAAAGCAAAGAAAATCTTTTGAACTATATAGCAGTTCAATGTTATTCTGCAATATTGGTATACCTTTCTCTTCTGGTTTTAGCCAAGAAATCCCATTAACCTCAGTTTCAGCAGGTTTTTAAAAAGCAGGATAGTAGTCACCAGCTTTATTTTTGTGTTCAACAGGCACCATACAAATAGTCAAAATGTTTTAAATGTAGAGAGCTACCTAGTAAAGCAGGAAAGTAGGAGTCGTTTGAGCTATTAAGAGTGTGCTTGCTGGTTTTCCATATAAACTTTTAGGAAATCATTAGAGGTAACAGGTTTTAGAAGAAGTAGAGGGAGTTTGTTTGGCAAGTTTAGCAGTGCGGATCATTATACTAATTACAGTAGAGTATAATTGGGTTAATTACATGTTAGCAATTGACATCTATATTGTTAATGATTGGGATTGTGTTTTCCGCTTATTTTTCTTTTATATATATATATATATATATATATATAAATGAAAATATAATAGCTTTAGAGATCTTTTTTAATGTTAAATCTTACTTTTAGAAGTGCCTTATTTTATGAACTACACAATCCTTACTGTGAACATAAATGAAAACATGGAAGTCATTCGGCATGGAATGTACATGAATATCTAGGCAGATACGTCTCAGTGTTTTCTGATGCCACACAAGAAATTAAACTCTTAATAGCTAGTCAGCAAATTAATGGAGGCTGACTTGCTCACTTTAAAATAAACAAACAACAACAAAAAAACAATTAAAATAACCTGTTTTCTGTGGTTCGGTTCAGTTATTTATTAGAATATAATGTAAATTATTTTTAAAAGTATAAAGTGAAACAGGCTTCTGGAAAGCCAAGATTACATAACTGATAGGAAGATGGCAGATATTTAATTCAGAATTTACCATTAAAATTTTGCTGAGCTTTGAAGAATAAAACAGTTTGAACAGTTTATAGTATGTTTTGATTAAATAATGCTTAGAGGTATTTCACTCTGTTTTCAAATCACTGAAAACTTTTCATCATTAGCAACTTAAAAACCTACAACCAAACCCCGAACTGTTTCCATCTGATTCAACACTCCATTACTTGTGAAAGAACATAGCTAAACTAAGATGTCTAAGCAAAATAATTTGATGCTTTCCAGGAATTCAGCCTATTAAAAGGAATGACATAGGCTGTGGGATTGAGCACATCTCAGAAATTTGCAGATGACACCAAGCTGATTGGTTCAGTTGTTTCTCTTGTGGGAAAGGATGCCATCTAAAGGGGCCTTGGCATCCTTGAGAAGAACCTCATGAAGTACAACAAGACCAAGTGCAAAGTCCTGCATATGGGTCTGGGAAATTCCCAGTTGTGACTCTCCCTTTCTACTCTGCTCTTGTGAGACTCTATCTGGAGTATTTCATCCAGCTCTAGATCCCACAGCACAGGAAAAACAGACTTGTCAGAATGGGTCCAGGAGGGAGCCATGAAAGGCATCTAATTGCTGCCTTTCAAGATGTAAAGAGGGTTTATAAGAAAGACGAAGAGCTATTTATTACAAAGGTCTGCAGTGTCCTGGTTTGAGCCAGGATGAAGCCAATTTTTCTTTTTAGTGATTTTTTTTTTTTCCTTCAGTAAGCTCTCTTGTAACTAGCAACAGTGTGTTCTGCTAGGCTGATAAGACAGTGGAATGTTTTTCTAACT
>NW_009954505.1:385440-411603 GCF_000747805.2 Chaetura pelagica
ACTGCAATGACTGTTGGTGATTTGTTTGGTAACAGACTATATGTGTGGAAGTGCTTGTGGTTACATTGCCCATATTTCTAGAAAGCAAAGAAAATCTTTTGAACTATATAGCAGTTCAATGTTATTCTGCAATATTGGTATACCTTTCTCTTCTGGTTTTAGCCAAGAAATCCCATTAACCTCAGTTTCAGCAGGTTTTTTAAAAGCAGGATAGTAGTCACCAGCTTTATTTTTGTGTTCAACAGACACCATACAAATAGTCAAAATGTTTTAAATGTAGAGAGCTACCTAGTAAAGCAGGAAAGTAGGAGTCGTTTGAGCTATTAAGAGTGTGCTTGCTGGTTTTCCATATAAACTTTTAGGAAATCATTAGAGGTAACAGGTTTTAGAAGAAGTAGAGGGAGTTTGTTTGGCAAGTTTAGCAGTGCGGATCATTATACTAATTACAGTAGAGTATAATTGGGTTAATTACATGTTAGCAATTGACATCTATATTGTTAATGATTGGGATTGTGTTTTCCGCTTATTTTTCTTTTATATATATATATATATATATATATATAAATGAAAATATAATAGCTTTAGAGATCTTTTTTAATGTTAAATCTTACTTTTAGAAGTGCCTTATTTTATGAACTACACAATCCTTACTGTGAACATAAATGAAAACATGGAAGTCATTCGGCATGGAATGTACATGAATATCTAGGCAGATACGTCTCAGTGTTTTCTGATGCCACACAAGAAATTAAACTCTTAATAGCTAGTCAGCAAATTAATGGAGGCTGACTTGCTCACTTTAAAATAAACAAACAACAACAAAAAAACAATTAAAATAACCTGTTTTCTGTGGTTCGGTTCAGTTATTTATTAGAATATAATGTAAATTATTTTTAAAAGTATAAAGTGAAACAGGCTTCTGGAAAGCCAAGATTACATAACTGATAGGAAGATGGCAGATATTTAATTCAGAATTTACCATTAAAATTTTGCTGAGCTTTGAAGAATAAAACAGTTTGAACAGTTTATAGTATGTTTTGATTAAATAATGCTTAGAGGTATTTCACTCTGTTTTCAAATCACTGAAAACTTTTCATCATTAGCAACTTAAAAACCTACAACCAAACCCCGAACTGTTTCCATCTGATTCAACACTCCATTACTTGTGAAAGAACATAGCTAAACTAAGATGTCTAAGCAAAATAATTTGATGCTTTCCAGGAATTCAGCCTATTAAAAGGAATGACATAGGCTGTGGGATTGAGCACATCTCAGAAATTTGCAGATGACACCAAGCTGGTTGGTTCAGTTGTTTCTCTTGTGGGAAAGGATGCCATCTAAAGGGGCCTTGGCATCCTTGAGAAGAACCTCATGAAGTACAACAAGACCAAGTGCAAAGTCCTGCATATGGGTCTGGGAAATTCCCAGTTGTGACTCTCCCTTTCTACTCTGCTCTTGTGAGACTCTATCTGGAGTATTTCATCCAGCTCTAGATCCCACAGCACAGGAAAAACAGACTTGTCAGAATGGGTCCAGGAGGGAGCCATGAAAGGCATCTAATTGCTGCCTTTCAAGATGTAAAGAGGGTTTATAAGAAAGACGAAGAGCTATTTATTACAAAGGTCTGCAGTGTCCTGGTTTGAGCCAGGATGAAGCCAATTTTTCTTTTTAGTGATTTTTTTTTTTTCCTTCAGTAAGCTCTCTTGTAACTAGCAACAGTGTGTTCTGCTAGGCTGATAAGACAGTGGAATGTTTTTCTAACTACTGAGGCTTCAAGGCCGCACCTGCACTCTGCCGGCTCAGACACTATGGGGAGATCTGTGACCCCTCCGTAGGAGCCTGAGTTAGACAGACAGCAAAATTGGCCAAAGATATTCCATTCCATATATCTACGTAAGCTCAGAGGAAGGTCAGAGATCACAGAAGACAACTTCCTTCCTTCTTCTTCTCCCCTTCTCTTCCGTCCATGGCCGGCGTCCAGGGAGGACTCTGTTCATCCATCACCGTCGATCCTCAGGCTTGATCTCTCGTGACCCCCATAACTCTCTGCTTTCTCCAGCAGCAGCTCTGGGATTCCTTGGGACTCTTCCCAGCTCAGGGAAGTGCTGTGGGAGTTGCTGGGGTGGGGGGAGGCGAGATGCTTTTGCCCATACCTGAATATATCTGTATATAATTGTATATATTTTCTTGTATGATTCATTAGTGTTTTAATTAAAGCTGTGTAGTTTAGTTTTCAATCCAGCCAAGTCTCTCTCTTTTTCTCTCTCTCCTTCCCTACCTGGGTTGGGGGGAGGGGGGATCGAGAGCATTGTTGTCGGACCTGAGTCAAACGGTGACATACAATGTGACAGGAAAAAAACACAATGGTTCTAAACAGAAATTTGAATGCTTCATCATTGGAAGTGTTCAAGGTTGTGTTTGGCAGGGCTTTGAGCAAACTCATCTAGTGAGGAATGTCTCTGGCCATGACAGCGGGATGGACTAGATAATCTTTGAAGGTGCCTCCCACCCCAAAACATGTGATTCTGAGAGTCTATGACTTACTTGTTTATGTTCACACTAAAAAGGACATAGGATAATTGAGTAATCAAAACCTTAACCTATAAATTCTGCCATGTATCTGTCACATTTTGAAGTCTCAGATAACCTTGAGCATGTGAAAGAGCACCAAACATCTGTGATTACACAAATGAATAACATAAATGAATAATGCAGACACCTGCGTTATGAACTTAAATTTATGAATTTCAGTCTGACAATAAATACCAATTTAAAAAATGGCAGTGTTAGCAATAGAATCACAGAATTGTCACAGTTGGAAAAGACCTCCAAGATCACCATGTCCAACTGTCAACATACTCTGCCCCCCGAAAAAACCCCACAACAACAGCAAAAAAAACCAAGCACCCAAACCAAACCAAAACCAACGCAAATACCACAGCCCACCACCCACTGGAGCATGTCCTCATCTACACAGTTTTTAAATACCTCCAGGGGTGGTGACTCCACTGTCTCCCTGGGCAGCCTGTTCCAGTGTCTGACTACTTTTTGATAAAGAAAGTCTTCCTAATATCTAGTCTAAACCTCCCCTGGTGTTAACTTCAGGCCATTTCCTCTGGTCTTATCATTATTTATTTGAGAGAAGAGGCCAACACCTACCTTCCCACACTTCCTTACAGGTAGTTGTAGAGAGCTATCAGGTCTTCCTTCAGCCTCCTCTTCCCCAAACTAAACAATCCCAGTTCCCTCAGACTTTTTCTCCAGCTCCTTCACCAGCTTAGTTTACCCTTCTATAAATAAATATAAGCCAGATCATTCAACTCAACCACTATTAAGATATTCTATGATTGATTTCTGAAACTGCAGAAAGTGTTGTTTTTATTTAATTACTGTATCAATCTATTCTTCTATTATATTCTTTAAAACTTCTAAACATATCTGTTATATCCTCCTTCTTCATGATAGTTTTCAATAGCTAAATAGTTTTTTTTTCCTTTTTTTTTCTTCTGTTTTTTTTTTTTTGTTTTTTTTTTTTTCTAGTATTTCGCTTCTGTCTTCCTAATTAAGCCTAGAAGAAAGGAGACTCAGAAAAATAACATTTTGTTGCCTGTTTTTCAGCTGTGTCTGGTTGCTCTCTCTTCTTTTGCTTCATGTATTTGATTTGTAAGGTTCTTACAGCAATCTTATTCCACCTACACGGTGGACAACAATTTTGTTTAGTCCTTAGGTGCTCTGTTATTTATCTTTTAATAGTATAAATAGATAACAGTACTTAGAATAATTTACTGTATTCTATAGAGTTAACAGATATATGAGGTATTTTATGGCCATGTTAAATAACCAAGACTGACAGGATCTGAAGTTAAAATTACCATATAAATATTTCTTTCACGTGGTTGCTTTGAACTTAATCATGCTGGTACATATCCTACTTAATCTCAAGTCTTGTTAAACTTGTTAATCTTTGCCAAATTAATTGAGGTCTATATAGCTATTTTTAGAAGGCTATTTTCCAGACTCATTGTCTATGATCGGAGGTTACACAGTTATCTGACATGCAGTATCTACACAGTAGACACATAAATGTTGGTGCTTTAGTCTGTTACCTGAGTTCTGTTCTAAATGTTTTAATGTTTTGCATTTTCATCTTTAATAGTTAGAAGGTTGCTCTTTTGTTTTTTTTGTTTTGATCCATTAAAGCTTAACAAGTCAGGGTTATCTGATATAGACCAGAGGAAATTTCTAATTCCATTAACAAAGTTGGCAGTTAAACCTAAAAAAATTCATCTATTAAGTGACAAGAATCAAGAGTTAATTTAAGAAAAGACTCCATATCTTGGTATTTAGGATTTTAAAACAATCACTAGGATTTAGGATTTTAAAACAATCACTAGGATTTAGGATTTTAAAACAATCACTATATAGTATTCCTTCCTTTTCTTCTACTTGTTACCTGTTTTCACATTTGCTGTTTGGCAGGTTGTCCTCTTTGTTGAATACTTTGAGGAGAGGTTAATATGAACCAAATCAAGGAATTAGTCCTGACAAAAATAACCAAGTGGGTTTTTTTCCTTTGTTTGGTTTTGTTTTTTTATCTTCCCCAGTTCCCTGATTTAGACCACAGTGCATCTCAACAAATAATTGTGCCGCCACAAGTGAATGAGTGGAAGAAAGAACGAAAATAGATTTGGTACTGTGGTAGCTTTGACTTGAAATTGGCAGTAACCATGAGAAAAAAATGTGGGAGAACGAGATAATTGGGGATGACCCAAAATTTTTAACCTGGAGGAAAATTAACAAGAAAAGTAAACAACTACCCTCACATCCAGAACATAATTTGACTGCTCACTTACAAAACTGAGCTGTGGGGTCAAAAAATCTTCTTGTGCTGTGTTTTTTTAAAGTGCCAAATTAGAAACTTAACACAACCTTTACTGATACTACCCAAGGATATAGGTAATGTCAGTGTGTGTGACAATTTTAAGCACCACACAAGCAAAAGGAAGTGTAAACCAAAAAGGTGGAAGAACAGTTCAGATTGAGTGTGCACAGTGAGATGAAACAAGTTTTCATAGAAAGAATAATAGGCTTTCACAATAGTCTTGAGCAAAAAGATGAGTTAAAGGTAGTGAAGTCTCTTAGGAAAGAAAAGACTACTTACCTTGCAGTTTCGCTTTTCAGAAGATCCCCTCCCAAAAACTGAGTCTCATAGAGTGAAGCATTTGGAAGTTGTCAGACCTTTGGTGCTCCAGAAAGCTCTGATGGGAGCTCACATCAGCTTCCAAGTACAGCTGTTAGGTTTATGGAGCAGAGGGAAATGAATCAGCTCACCTAAATCACACTTTTAAATTCTAGCTTTAACTATAGGTCAATACACAAGTACTATTTCAGTATAATATCTTCCAAAATGGCAAAGAATCTTCTTTAAGGATACATTTTATTACTGATGGTAACTTCAGAAGAGCTAAGCTGTAAAAGGCTGCTATAAATTAAAAAGTATAGCTGTAACAATTACTGCATAAAGACAAAGAGCAAAATCAATGTCAAAATTACTGTATGAAAATAAAATAGTTGATACATGCATATAAATAAGATGGAAAAGACAATAACATCTCACTTTTTATTTTGAGGTATATGGCAAGTGCAAACACTACCTATAACATGCATTTTGTGAAAATTCTTCTGTTTGTATTTAAAAAAACCAGCAACTTCAGGATGTATTTTGATCCCTCTAATTTGAGAGCAATGACATTCCTCTCAAAAGGCCATTTCTTACAACAGTGACTAGCAAATGCAAATAGTGAGATTAAATTAAGTGTCTTGAGGCAGGAATAGATCCAAATTAGGCCATTACTGCTAAATTACACTTGTGGTATTCAGCTAGTTTTGTGTTTGAAACAGATTGTTTCAGTCTGGGAGGCAGAACTAGAAAACACTTCAGACATTTTCTTTTAGTGATGCTGCCAAGGAAAGAAAAACAATGAATGGCAGTAAAAATGGTACCTGGATTTCCATATAATGTTTTGTACACTCCAAGCTGAAACACCAAAGTGACTGCTGAGGTTTTGTATAAGCACCTCCATTGGGAAGGGATTTGAGGTTTAGCAGAAATCCTGGAAAATTATTAAGATTCTTAAGTTGATAACTTAAGAAATTTATCGACTGCTGCCTAGAAAAGAGAATCCTGAAAAGTCTACAGCATCATCTGGATTTTGTAGTATCTGGCACACATCAGGAATACCTTGAGCATTGTCATTCTGTGAACTGGATACTCTGTGTAAGGAAAATAGCCCTTAAGAAAAAAAACTATTGTGTCAGAACAATAAGGAATATTAAATAATTATAAGGAAAAAATCAATATGCAAATGTATGAAAATAATTTTGTCTCGTTTAAATAAATTGGAATAAAATTTAGGATGACCTGAATGTAAAACTGATATATCCTAAAAAGCATAGGAATAACTGTTCCACGTCAGCTCACTGTACCATTTTCTCAGCAGTTCTGGAGTATTTCTTTAAGTTCCTTGGGGCTGTACACGTGTACCACATTGTTTTTGATAACACTTTACTTGTGTGTCAAAAGCAAAGTCTGAACTGTAGTTCTTCAGACTGGCAGAAGAAACTGTATGTGTCTTTACCGTGGGCTGGTATTTCAGCTTTGTTGGACACCTTGAGAAAAGAACAAGCTAAATTTGGCATTTGATTTTCTTGACTTCTGGAAGTAATTCTGATGCTTGCAATTTGTGGATTCCTGGGATCATACTAGATTAGATCCCTGTTGTTATTTAATACTGGTAGCCTGTCTGCAACAGCTTGCCAGCCAGTATAATGTGTTCTGATCAGAATTGTCCCTAGGGGAAAGAAACTAGGAAAACAAACAAACAAAACCACCAAAAAAACCCAAAACAAACAAACAAACAAACATAAAACACAAAAAACTTTTTTCTTCCTTTCTCTCTTCAGTTATCAGTTACAATCAGTCATACTGTACATTAATATGCATTCAAGGCTGCATCATTTTCATATTTTTCTAATAATTTATCTTAAAAAAAACAACAAACCCAAACAAATACAAGATCATCCTCCCGTACACATTGATAAGACCTGTCCTCTAGGCTGAACAGCTCCAACCATCTCACCTTCTCCTCCTAAGTCAGATATTCCAGTCCCTGAATCATCCTTGTAGCCCTTAGCTTGACTCACTTCAGTTTGTCCATCTCCTTGTACTGTGGAGCCTAGCGCTGGACCCTGCAGCCCAGAGATGTCTCCCTGGGACTGAACAGAGGGGAAGGCTCTCTTTCCTCAATCTGTTGGGAATGCTCTGCCTACCACAGTTTGCTGCTGTTGCCAGGAAGGCATGTTACTGTCCACCAGAACCTCCAGGTCCTTCTCTGCAGAACTCCTTTCCAGCCAGTCATTCTCCAGCCTGTGCCGGACCACGAGGATTTTCCCCCCACAGGCAAGACACAACATTTCATTTTGCAATCATTATCACATTTTTTTACTTTCTGTGTAAAATTCTGTGTAACTGGGGATGTTTTTGAATAATTTATGTACCAATCAGTGTTACGTTTCTTTATTTTCATCTTTACTAGGTTACAGAGTTTTTATTTAGTCATTACTTAGTCATAATGCTGCAAATGATAAAATGTATATGTTTTCATCGAAGTTTCTGAAACAGAAATTATCAATACCTACAGATTTAACTATACATTTTCAATATGGCAACACCACAACACCCTTATGCAATAGGGGTAAATACATCCTCTAGGCATTAAAATAAAAACAAACATTTTTTTTTTCTCTCTAGAACCTTTTATAAATTATACTTGATGTTTCACACACATTTGAGAATATATTTCCTAGGATTATAGTTATCTCTTAAAATATACAGCATAGCTTTCTCATTTTTAACCTTTCTTTCATATTGTCTTTAAAATATCATACATACCTAGCAGTTTTATTGTGCAGTTTACAAGTCTGGCACCCTGAAGCAGTAGATTATCACTTGGTTCAAACACATATTCAGGTTTTCTTTTTCTTTGAAGTTCAAGTGCAGGTGTTCCACAGTCTTCATTTCTTTCAGGTTTTGCCATCCTTCCAGCGAGCTACCTAGGACTCGTCTTTTTTTCCTCAGGGAAAGGTGGAATTGCTGGCAATAGTTTTTCTTTTCTTATCTTGACCTGGTGGCTGAGTAGCTTCTGTGATGTTGCCTGGTGCCTTTCATCCGCACTCCTGCTGTGTGAGTGAGCCTCAGCAGCAGCACATCTCCCCAGTCAGTTCCTTCTGTTCTTTCAGCAGAGTGAAGATAATTACTTCACTGGGATACTGTCAGCTCTGACTGAAGTCAGGGAAGCTAATAAAATCTCATATAGCTAATAGAAGCACAGCTTTGTTTCATGTGGGGTTAAGTAAGATGAAGTTGGTTCAGTGTGATATCCATTTCAAGTGACAGTACTATAACCAAACCCAGATTCTGTGATTGAATGCTTATTTTATTTGGGTCATATGTTCCTCAGGATGCATTTGCTTGACATTACTACAGTTTGATGTAAAAAAAAAATTATTTAGCCATGTGTCTGTTAGAGGGTCATAATTTTTTGGAAAATACTACAGAAAAAGTTTTTTTTCTTATTTCATTCCATTGTTTGTTTGCTTTGATTTTCCTAATTTACAGTTGGAACTGTCATATCATTTGTCTGATCGTGAACAAAATATACACCATTACATTTTTCTTTTCTAAAATAAAACAATACAAACAATAAATACAGGAGCAAATAAACAATATTTACATATTTCACAATAAAATAAAACTATGTAAAATTAAAAAGAAGTGTTTATGTTTCCTGTACCCCATCATGTCATACTCAGACATAAAGACTGAGAAAGATAAAAAAAAATTGAACAATGGCACAGTCAAAAAACCAATGGTTCTGGTTATTTCTGTTTCCAAGATACATGCTACCCTACTTTAAGGAAATGATATTTTTGCATGTTTTTCCATTTGTATTGGAATAATGGATGCTATAAATATATATATATATAATATAAATATATAGAAATAATATATATATAGATATATAAATTACAACTTTTTTACTCAGTCATTAAATTAAAGTTGAAAATATTTATAGATACACAATCAAATATAAATTCTATATATACATGCATAAGTATATAACACATAGTGTATAAAATGACATACATATGAGTATATATGTATGCAAGTTTGTTTATACACACATGTACATAGATTGAACAGGAAACCTCTTCACTAAAAATCACAGAATTAAAAAGCTATCAATTAAACTGGAAACAGCTCAGGAATGGATTTTTGAGTTCAGGTAAACACTATTTTCTTCTTAAACCTTTCTAGCCATAACCAGAGTTCAAGTTATGTCCAAATATGAGAAGAGGAAGAACAAAACCAGAGAGTTATTTACTAGCAGTAAAATATCTTGTGTGGATCACAATCCAGAAGCAAATATAATCAGACCTTCTAAAGCTCATAACTTCTATTTCCTCTTGAAAATACTAATGTGTGATGATGCTTTGCCCCTGTCAGCATCTGTCAGAGAATGATCTCTGGATATTTACTCAGATTTATTCCACATGTAATTAGCAAGTGTTTCAGTTTTTCTAATAAAATTGGACCAATGTACACAGAAGCACACCGTAAAAGAGTTGCAAACGCACAAAAAATGTTTCTTTAGTGAGATATCTTTGATATCTCGTTACATTTTCTCTTCTTATTTCTTCCTTTTCCCTTAAAGTAATTAAAACCCATTTTTATTTGCTCTGTATAGGAATCAATTAAGAAAAATTAATAGAAAATTGTCTCCTAGATACCTGTTGGAACCATACCTAGCAGTGTATTTTTGAAATTAAATGATTTATTTTCTCTTTCTCATTTCAGTTTACATTTTTTTTCATTGCTAAGCTTCATTACAGTCTTATATTGTGTCCTGGTTTGAGCCAGGAAAAGGCAAATTTTCTTTTTACTGATTTTATTTTAAAAGAGAGTGAACTGTCTTTTAAGCAGCACACTTGCTGAAATTAGCAGCAAGCTTTCCAGCTAATGGACTGATGACACCCAAATATTTTTAGTTGCAGCAGAGAGACCAACCAAGGTCACTTTTGCTCTGCTTTTTGGATCTTCTGCTTCAGACACTAAAGGAGCAGAAGAGTCATATCTACAACCCTCCCTTTGGGAGAATTGGACTAGACATATAGTAAAATTGGTCAAACAAATTATTCCGTCCTCAGTCACACTTGGTATAAATTCCAGGAAAGTGAGGTCCCTTCTTTTTCTCTTCCATCCATGGCCAGCAGCCAGGAAGGAGTCTGTCTAGCCATCTTCTTTGATCGCAGAATCATAGACTCATAGAATATCTTGGGTTGGAAGAGACCTATGAAGGTCATCTAGTCCAACCCTCCTACAACAAGCAGGGACATCTCACACTAGTCTGTCTTTGTAAGTGTCCCATCAAGACTGACCTTGAATGTCTCCAGGAATGAGGCCTCCACCACCTTTCTAGGCAACCTGTTCCAGCTATCCACCACCCTCATATTAAAGAGCTTCTTCTTAATATCCAACCTAAATCTACCCTTCTCTAGCTTAAAGCCATTACCTTTGTGTTACTCTTACATGCTCTTGTGAAGAGATCTTCCCCAGGCTTCTTGTAGGCTCCTTTCAGGTATTGGGAGGTAGTAAGATGCCCCTGGTGCCTTCTTTCTTTAGGCTGAACAACCCCAACTTCCTCAGTCTGTCTTTGTAAGAGAGGTGCTCCAGCCCTCTGATAATTTCTTTTGCCCTCCTCTGGACATGCTCCAACAGGTCCACATCCTGTGTTGGGGGCTTAAAAGATAGATGCAGTAATCCAGGTGAGGTTTCACCTGAGCAGAGTAGAGGGGCAGAATCACTTATTTCAGTCTGCTGGCCACACTTCTTTTGATGCAGCCCAGAATGTGGTTGGCCTTCTGGGCTGCAATTGCACAGGCCCATATATTCCTGACCCCTGTAGCTCTACTCGCAGCTTCTATCTGCCTTGCTGCTATCTCTGGAAGCTGTCTGGGACTTTTTCAGGACTGTCTGGGCTCAGGGGAGTATGCTGGGGGTGGAGGGAGAAAATAATAGGAAGAAAAACTCTTCTGTGAACCATGGATATGACCACAATGAATTCAAAGAGCATTTATATGGTTCATGTATAATGAATAGAACAGTAAACATATTTGAGGAGAAAATATTCTTACAGAAACACCATGGTTGAGGTTAGAGGACACTTCTGGAGCTCATTTGATCCATTGTTCCTGCCCAGAATAAGGTCAATTAGAGCAGTTTGTTCAAGACCATGTCCAGACAGATCTTATGAATTTCCAAGGCTGGAGAGCTCACAATCTCTCTAGCCAGCCCATCCCCATACTTGACCACTCTCACAGTAACAGCGTTTTTTCTTGCAGAATTTCTTGTGTTTCAGATTGTGTTGTCTTCTCCCATCACTAGGCTCCACTGAGAAGACTCTAACTGTATCTTTTTTAGTCCTTCCCATCCAGTATTTATGCATACGGATAGAATCTCCCCCTGGGCCTTCTCTTCTCTGGGTTGAACAACCCTACCTCTTTCACCTTCCCCTCCTGTATCAGATGGTTCAGTCCCTTAATCATCTCTTGTCACTCTGTTCTGGATTCTAGTTTCTTCATGACTCCCAACACTATACCTGTACCCCATCATGTTCCCAACACTGGAACCAAGGCTGAACAGAAAGGAAGAATTCCCTGTCTCCACTTCTTGGAAATGCTTCGCCTTCTGCAGCTCAGGAAGCAATTGGCTGCTTTTGCCATGAGGGTGCATTTCTGGCTCACAGTCAGCATGTTACACATTAGAACTCTCAAGGACCTTTCACAGTTGCTTTCCACACAGTCAGACCCAAGCGTGCACTGATGCTTTGGGTTTTTCCTACCCAAGTGTAGGACTTCGCACTTCCATTTGCTGAACTTCATCAGTTTCCTGGCAGCCCATTTCTTCAATCTTTAGAGGTCCCTCTAGAAGACAGTATAACCC
The DNA here is from genome assembly GCF_000747805.2 of Chaetura pelagica. Taxonomy (NCBI): domain Eukaryota; kingdom Metazoa; phylum Chordata; class Aves; order Apodiformes; family Apodidae; genus Chaetura; species Chaetura pelagica. Next base: position 397,502 of record NW_009954505.1, read on the forward strand.
TTGGCCTATCAGCTACTCTTCTTGGTTTTGTGTCCTACACAATTTTTTGTATTATTGTCCAGGTCACTAAAGAAGCTTTTTAAGCTGTATTGGCCCCAGTATCAGCCCCTGCAGTACACTACTAGTGAGTGGCCTCTAGCTGGACTTTGTGCCACAGATCTGGAATGTTTTCATTCCATCTCACTGTCCATTTATGGAGTCCATATTCCTGATTTGTCACTAGGATTGTTTTTAGGGACTATTTTGCAAGTTTTATTAAAACCTTAATATTTTCTACGTAGAAAGGTGGATTCCATAATAAGGCTAAAGAACATAAAAAGGACAATATTTAAGTCTATTTTAATTACTAAAGTAAAAGAAAGGCTCCTGTATCTATTTTTGTGATAAGACTTTTTCCATTTAGCAATTTCTTAATATATTATTAAAAAAAAGATTGTAACAAAAAAATTGCTAAAGAAAATCCACTTGTCTAGAAGTTCACATAGACTGCCATTACAGAGATAACGTATAGTTTTAAATTATTTCTAATAATTTCTGAAACAGCCATTAAGTGTAGGTCAGGCAGTTCTTTTACCCTTGGTTTGCATCAGATAAATTCAAGGTCTAAGAAACTAAGAAAAGAGAGTGAAACCTAGTGACCCAGCTGCATGGACAGGCTCATACTGATGTATGTTCACTCAGTATGTGCTTCAGGTCAACTAGAAATGAGAAAATTAGTTCCATATCATATTAATATACAATGAAGGTAATGTACATGTTGGAACAGCATTGTGACTACTTATCTCAAAACCAAGATGTTTCTTTAAGGATTTCTGTTCCTGTATTCATTCTGTTCCTGTACTCATCAGTAAATACTTCCACTTTAGACAACTCAAATATCAGGTAAAACTTACAGCTAGCCAACTGGGAAGCTCCTAGTCCGTTATAGAGCTTAGGGACCTCAATTAGAACTTGTGTTCAAATAGGTATAAATTTACAAAAACACCCAACATTTACATTGAAGTGTAAACACTGTGAATAAAAATTGACTGAGAAGAAAAAAACAACATAAAGCAATACATTTTATTCTCCATTAGGGAAATATCTATAACTATACAAATTATTGTTTTGATACCTAGGAAAAAATGTTTCAGATTTGTCCTTTTCATGTGCCAACTTGAAACTTGAAACAAAATTTTACTTATAACCTTTTAACTAGTCCTTAAAAGCAGCAGTTAGCTGTGAAACTCTGACAAAGCTAGTACTATAGAATCAATTTTCTGTAATGTGTTTGTTGACTTAATGTAATATGGCACTAAACTAGCAAAAAAAAATAAAAATAAAAAAATACCTTTTCCAGTAGGCAGGAAGTTTGATTTAATCAAACTTGAGGCAATGACAGAGAAAAGGATACGAACATTAGAAATGTTCTTTTTCATTTTATTCTCTGAGAAAGCTGAATGTTACTGTAGAATCAAAAAGTACATACTAAAGCACCTCCAGGAATGGAGGATGTCTCATCTACTGACTGTATTAAGACCTACCATCCCATTTTCACTCATTTTGCATCAGCCTGAGCATCAATAGTCAGTGTTATTACTATGATCAATATAATAGGGAAAGTCCGTTCCTGTTAACATTTGCCTCACTATACTTACATTTCTTGTGCCTGAAAACAGTTCATTTTCTAATGACAAATGGTTTTGGCATGGATAGTATCAGGGCATCTTAGCTTTACCAGCACACCTTCTTCTAACGATAAATACCTTGCTCTGAGCACTTCCATTTTCTTCAGTTCACTGACTGACTGTCTTGCCTTGCCATGTTTTGTTGTGGTGGTTTGTTTTCCTTCTAATTCCCTTGGTAATTTTTTCTTTTGCTCTCAAAATTATTTAGTTTTCTAAGCAAAGAAAATCCAACAGAGATGTTTGTTTCTGTTTTACTACTACAATTTTAGCACACACTATGGCTCATGTGACAAAACTGTGGTAATTCTAACACATTATATTTCCTGAAGAGTCAAATAAAAAGAACTAAATTTGTCAATGTTATGTCCCATATCACTTTAATACATAATTCTGAGTAAGATACCTACATTGTCTATAGTTAGTGATGAAAAATCAGTCTTTTGTAAATGAGATCACTGCAAAACCCAGTATGAAACAGGAATGTTGAAACTGTCAATAGAAAATGCCAAAGCTGTATGTGCATGGTGCTCTTCTCAGCAAGCATTTATATAACAAATAGCAGACTCATGATATCTCTTCTGGGTTAGACCTAAAGCCCAAAAGCATGCAGTGAATCTAATCAGATGGTCATCTGAATGCAGGCAACAACTATCACACTTTTGAAAACTTTCCTTTACATTTAATATGTCCTTTCTAAAATAAAAATTTGAAATTTGAAAAGCAGTAGCGTGCAAAAAAAATATTAAGATCATTAATTTTACAGAATTCATTTCACTTAAGCATTTCTAACATTTCGCTTACAGGAATCAAGTTTTTCAGCATCTGTAATTGTCCCATCTATCTCTGACAAAGGGAAGCTTTAAGAGCTAATATCTTATCTAGTAGTTCAATTATGAAAATGTTTTCACCTCATGTTCTAATATTTGTAATCAAGGTAAGTTAGAAGTGCCACAAAACATTTTTCCTCAGTAATTTATAATGATACATATTTCAAAATTAATAACATAGTCAGTAGCAAAAAGCTTTCATGAGAAAGAGACATCCAAAATAAATGATCAGATATTCTTTTTAGTTTGTAATCAATAAGTATTTTCATTGCCATTTTCACACTATGAAACTGTTAGAATGGGTCTTTGCATGTCTGAATGTGTTACTCAATGTTGTTTTAAGATACATGTTACTCTTTTTGCTCTACATGCATTCTTTTTTCTTTATGCATGAAAGGAACTTGTAGAACCTTCTTATTAATGAATTATTTATCTGATCATGTTTCAAAGTGCTTTTGTCTTTCCGTAGTTTTTTCTTTTACTCTGAAATTAATAATCCTCATAAATCTAAATATTGCATTCACATAACTGAAATATCTTTTATTATCTGAGAAGTTCCCAGACATTCACCAACAGTCTTGCAAGTAAAAATAAGCTGACTGCAGCAGTTTTGTAATTACGCCTTGGTAGAAACAACTGCAGTTGGTCAGCAGTTTTGGAAAGGACATTATAACATGTTTTGATGACAAAATACTTCATACCTCCGTTTGTATTAATACCAGTAAGTCCTATTAGTAACTTGAGCAGGTCACTGATTTCAAGGTATGGATGGCACACTGAGTACATAAGATTTGAAAGTTAATCAGGATATGAAATTGCTTTCAAAACTTCTTAACAAAAAATGAGAAATCTATTTTATAGCTCAGAAAATGAAATGTTCCAAAATATTGTGTTTGTTTTACTGATAACTGCTAAAAGACAGCTAAGCCTAGAGTAAGATTTAAGAGTAGAGAGAGATAGAAGAACTTTGTTTAATAAACAGATAAAAAAATAAGTAAAAATATCTGAGGGGGGAAAAAAAAATAATATTCTTGTACCCTTAGTCCAATTCAGAAGAAAAAAAAAAATAGAAAAAAAGAAAATAAAGAACAACAAACCAAAACCTCATGGGGGAGGGAGGAGCAAAAGAGAAAATCAACTGTCTTTGAAGATCAAATAATTTCACATAAAATGCTTTTTCCATATATACTTTCTCCCATCCTTTCAGATGGTGTCTCTTTAGCACATGCTTCATTAGAATAACTAATATTCTTCTCCCTGCCCCTGCACTGTTAGAAACCACTGCTTTCTATATGTGACAGCTATTTTGCATTTAGCAGTGCTGGAAAGGAATAAAAAATGTTGTCACCAAAGTATGTATTGAATTTCAACAATGAAATTTCTTTAAAATCTTTTAACTCAATTTTTGTCTATATGAACATGTGTAATCACACCAGCATACTTTGTTATGTAAGAAAGGTACTATGAACTTTATCACAGCAGTAAGGGACTGTGCTCCAGTTAAAATAAGTACATTTGTAAAATGAAAGTGTGTTTTAGCTGATAAGTAGGTGAAATATGTCAGAAAAAAGAAATAAAATTATAACAAACAATATCATACACACTATATTAGCTCAAAAAGCAAATAAACAGAACAGCACAATTTCCTATGAACTTTTCCATTCTTAACTGAAAAATAGCTTGTTTTTTTTTTAATTGTGTAGCATTTAATATGCATTCAGAAAAACATAACAAACAAAATAAGCTATAGCAGTAACAGCTTCAACACTGAATACAATAGGAAAGTTTTCCTTCACGTCAAGTGACAGCATCAGAGTGCAATCATCTTTGTAAATTTTTTATTGTTTAAGCGTAATTCGCAATTATGTGATACTTACTGCACATACAAGTAATTGCTGGATTTGAAAGTGCTGACAGAAATGTTATTGGAATAAAGAAGTAGGGATAGAAGAATCTTGCAAAATTTGTATTTGTGAAAAACTCAACAGGTTGAAAAACTGCGTTTGAGTTCTTCCCTATCTGCAGGTATGACACAGTTTAGTTGGGGAGGGGGTGAGGCAGAAACTTAAATGAAAAGCAAACAAGCAATATGCATTAGAGATATTTTCAGTTTTTCCTCACTTGTGCCATCACTGGAATAAAGAGGAGAAATCATTATGCTTTGTGTAGAACTAATTGTGCAGTTCAGCTTTCCTTTTATTAGTCTGGATCTGTAGACACTACATTCATTAAATCCAATGTGCAATTAAGATGAAAAGGATTCAGTGAGGAAATATCCATTTGTTATTACGGAATGACCAAGAAGTGTTTCTGAAGGAGCCAATCAACAATACATTTAGAAAACAACATTTCGGTTCCTTTCATTCAGCTTTCACAAGGATGTGCAAAAGAAGTCTTGAATTGATGTGATCCTACCAGCCCCAGTTAACTCCCAAATTAGCAAGGTCCAGAAATAAATCTGAAGATACAATGTTTAAGTTTCAGGTATTCTACAATAAATATTTTATATTTTCATAAACTCTGAAGACTAAACTATGACACTATGAGATACTAACTAGGAAGATAAATGCCCTTTAAGTGACATAACATCTAGATACATTTAAGTAGGAAGCAATGTCCCACCTTCTATTCAAAACAGGGTCATTGTCTGTATTCAGACAGTGTTGCTCAGGGCTTTTGTCCAGCTGAGTCTAGAAAAAATCTGAGGACACATTCTCCACAGGTTGTTTATGCAGCTTGTTCCAACTGTTAACAAAATTAATACCGAGCATTCTCACATGACATCACCTCTTATAACCATCTGAAACACCAATTTATCATATTTATTCATCCACCAGACACCACTGGTCCTGGATCCATCTCCTCAATGACCTCTTGTAGAGAGTGGAGGATGACTGCTGGGTTCACCCCCCACAACCCATCTCTCCTCCAGCCCAGATTCCCCCAGTCTTTCCTTGCAGGTCATGTCCTTCATTTCTAACCACCTTATGGGACCGTGATTTAACTCAGATGAGTTTATCCTTCTGAACTGGATACATCCTGTTAGGTCCCATAAACTTATAAGAGTCAAGATTTCTCAAGATAAATCTGAATCAATCTTCTGGCACTAGAAAGTTCATCTCCTTCTTTAACCCTGTCTCCATGCACAAAGACCTGGAAGACTTTTCTGATAAAGGTTGAGGCAAAGAAGGCAACAAGCACATCAGCTCTATCTGCATCCCCTGTCATAGGACACCTACCTCTCCTTTTCATGAGGACTATGTGCCTTTCGCAGAGCACATCTGGTGCCATCCTGGCCTGGGTGGCATCACCTGTCCTCTCAAGCACAGCATGAGTCAAGGTCTTTTATGTGCCAGAGCCCTTCTTCAGCTGCCTGGAGGGGAGTTTCTGGGCTTCTTCACAGCCACCGCTAGATGTCAAAGCTTGTGTTAGATGCACTGTTGTTCACCAGTGAAACAGGTATCATCCTAGGAGGTGGGCAGAAGCCCGATGTGCCCCATGTGGTAGTCAAATACAGTGTATGAATACTCACCCTTTTCAGTCAAGAGTCATCTTCCTAGCAGGGAACAGCTAACAGAAAACTGTGGGCTGAGGAAGCCCTAAGGATCTTCCAGAAATACACTCAAAAATCATAATTTGAAGAGCAACAAGAAAATGAGCAAGAAAAGTAACTAAACAAACAAACAAACAACAAACCCACAAACTGTGGGGAGAGGGGGGATAAAAAAAGACAAAAAAAAAAAGACAGCTCCATCACTGAACTCTACCAGCCCTTTATTAAATAAATATCTGGAAAAACAAAAACAAAAATATAAATAAAACCAACCAACCAACAAGCAAAACCAAACCAAACCAAACAAACCCAACAAAACAACAACCAAACAACATGCCAAACAAATTGCTACATGGAAAAAGTCTTAAGCTACTGGGAAAAAAAACCCAAAACAAAACAACATTGTATTGGGTTTGTGGGCAGTGTTACAGGAGTAGCTTCTGGGAGAAGCTGCAAGAAGCTTGCCCCGTGTCTGTAGCCTCTGTAACTGAATATCAAAAGAAATTCCATTTAAAAACTGAAATATGTAGATAAGTAAACAAGTAACTGCTAGAGGAATGAAAAGAAAATCACACTCAGCAACCTCTAGCAACAGCAAGTGCTATGGGAGGAAAGAAAAGCTTCTGAAAAACAATAAAAATCTACCCCTGAAGTAATGTCTAAATAAATAAATAAATTGGACCTCATACAAGCTCACTAACCAACTGCCAAAAATAAGAATGTCATCACTCTAAAAAAAAAACCCAAAACCCACAAAAATAAACAAGAAACTCCACGAAAAAAACGAACCCAAAATTAAAAAACCAACACACACAGAAAAAGAAGAAATGTGTTTTTTAAAAAACGAAGATTAAAAAAAAGGAAAAACCCCCAGAAAATAACCACCCATGCATACTTCCAAGAAACATGGGAAAAAATATAAGAAGCTATAAAGAGTTCCCCCTCCTCAAGTAAGAAAAATAAAAATGGTAAAAAAATCTTTAAAAAAATATCTAAATGTCTCCCGAATATCTACTACCTCCCTGTTAGCTGCATTCTGCACAGCAGGGAGCTGACTAAAGGTACCTGCAGAGAATGAAATACCAGTACTGAATCATGTTTCTTACGTAAGTGTACTTACAGGTTTCCTATAACTCTAAAAGTATTCAGAAGAGAGGAGATCATGAATCTCTTAAAAATGTCTTCCCTTGTTCCACAGCAATAGAATAAAGCCTGACAGAGTGCTTTTAACATGTGTCTGCTAGGAACGTGCTTCAATAATAATTCCAACATCATCAAAACCTTCTCCTTTAAATAAATCCTGCCAGGGATTTAACTCATCTAATTATATGGATGTAATTCCCTGGGCTAAACTTTTATTGCCTGTGGCATTGCAGGCAGTGTAGGTTCTGCCTGGCTTCTAGGTGTTCCTCAGGAAAAAAATGGGGTTTTTTTCCCAGGTTCTGTGTAATATCTGCCCATGGAAAATACAGGCATTTCAGGACAGGGACAGAGTTTGGAGGTCAGCTGGAGGCAACACAGGATAAATTAATTTTACAAAAATAGTCTTGGATTCTTATATTTTGGCAACTAAATCATGCCCAGAAAATTAGCTTAGTATTTCATTAGAGGCAATGTAGAGAAAATTGGCATTTTATGGCATGACTCAGGAACTATTTTTGGACACCTGCTTTACAAGATTCCACAGAGTTGCCTATTTCTCCACTGACTGTAAAGCAGTGACAAACTAAGACATGGAACTCAGCTGTAGACATTTAAAGTTAGGTGAAATTACTTTTTCAAGGGGACTTTATCTGGCAGTACTTACATGTATTCTGCATCACATTTTTTACATCTATAAAAAGTACTTCAGTAAGTATAATGGCAGGTCCTTTATGGGAACTCTGTATTTCATGTTCATAACAACATGGTAACTGCTTTTTCCTGCAGATGAGGGGACATAGTGAGAAATAATAAAATTTTCTGATGCATGTTTCCAGTGTTTTTTTTCTGGAGAGTTCTCAACATTATAGAAGTCTCTGTAACTTCAGTGCTATTCTGACTGTGTACCATTCTGACTACTTTATCAAATTGGAGATTTTGTCACAGGGTATAGGGACTATAGCAGATAATTTTCAAACTAAAAAACACATGAAGAAGCTTCTGAAGGGAAAGGGCTGGCTGCAACACTCTCTTCTGCCTGCATTATATCAGAGAAAATAATGATGTCAAAACCTGTGGTGAATCCTTTTAAAGACACCTCATTTATTTACAGGTCACAGAGATAGAAACCGATTTTTAACGTATCTGTGTATAAAAAAGGAGTGCTCTGTAAGAAACCCATCATACTTTGTTGTAGACTCGGAAGAGGTGATGAAAAGCCTGCCCTATATTCATGACTTGTTTATTTGAAGTCCACAGCTTAAAGTAATTGAAAACTACAGGAACAGAGAAGCAGGCCAACATTTCTTCTTTCCTTGCTTACATCTGCAAAGTTTCTGATGTATTCTGGCTGGCTACTCAAGTTTTAATCATCAGGGGATTAAAAAAGACCATAGATGCATCTATTGCAGAAAACTTCAATAACACTCTACTCATTTTTTCTACAGGTATAAATGTGTGCAAGGCATTAGTTTCCTAAAAATTCACTATCAGGTTATTTCTGGCAGAGTAACAAAGTAATATTTCTTCAAAACAGTAGGCTCGGCACCTGAATTTACACCATGTCCTAGATATTTCAACGATTATATTGCTGTTTCTGTTTGAGCAACACTAGGAGTTCATTCTTTCCTACATGAAATGTGAAATTGTAGGGGATATTACTTCTGGCCAAAATCTTGACCTCTTCCTCATGCACTTCTAGAATATTATTTTGCTGATAGCAGAGTCTATTTCAGAAAGAATTATAACACCAAAAAATCCAAGAACGATAATAAAAACAACCCACAACAACAACAACAACAACAAATACCCCACAACAAAAACAAACCAACAAAACTCCCCCACAACATAAACAACAAAGAATAAAAAGAGTTATATGTGGGAAGGAAGGAAGGAAGGAAGGAAGGAAGGAAGGAAGGAAGGAAGGAAGGAAGGAAGGAAGGAAGGAAGGAAGGAAGGAAGGAAGGAAGGAAGGAAGGAAGGAAGGGATGACAGGACACACAACAACAACAACAACAACAAATACCCCACAACAAAAACAAACCAACAAAACTCCCACACAACATAAACAACAAAGAATAAAAAGAGGTATATGAGGGAAGGAAGGAAGGAAGGAAGGAAGGAAGGAAGGAAGGAAGGAAGGAAGGAAGGAAGGAAGGAAGGAAGGAAGGGATAACAGGACACAGAGAACAGAAAATGAAAGTTTTATCTTCACTGAGTCATAATGCATTTCTTCACTCAGTCAATATAATGTAACTCCCTTTCTAGCATAAGAAATAGAAGCATATGAATAATGATCAACTATTGATCTACTTTTCTGTCATCCAAAGTAAATACCCTAGTTAAAGAGGAACTGAAGTTGTCTCAGAGAGAAGAAGAGTTGTTAGGGGGCAGAAGATACAACAGTGTCAAAAACCAAGTTTCATGGTTGTAGGATAACTTGGTAAATGTCATAAATCAGCAATAATTATTTGCAATATAAAGAAAATATTAGTGTTAAACAATCTACATCAATCAAAAAGCTACTGAAGAAGCAGCAAAAAACAGCTAAAGCCACTAGCTAAAACACGTGTACAAAATAGGATCTAAGCAGAAATTGCTGTCATTAGAACCATAAACCTCAAAAACCTTCCCTAGATGTCACATAAAAACCTCCTTAAGCAAAAGTTTTTAAAAAACATCTGAGTGCTAAGAAGTACTTTGCACCTGCAATCTTTGTCAAAATCATTCAATTTATCTTCCTCAATAGAGTTGATCTAATTGGTTTCAACCAATCAAGTAGATCAATTTCTAACAACAACAAAAAAACATGGCAGCACTAAATACTGCTACACTAATTTAATACTGTACCCTGTTTTCCCAAATTTCAGATCAGTTTTCTTCCCTGAATGAAGATAATTAAATTCACACTTCTCATCCCAGGTGAATGACATCTGCCCAGGGGAGAAAAAAGAGAAGGCAGTCATCCTAATATAAAACCAGAGTCTGAAATAAACCATGTGTTCATCTTCAAGAGGAATGCCAGATAGTCTGTTCCACAACTCAGTATCACATACCTGCAGAGTTGAGCTCTCTTAACTCTACATGCAGGTACAACCAATCCCTCAGCATATGTATTTTAAGAGCAAGGTTGGTTCAGCATGCCCAAATAGAAATGCAGCTGGGACATTTCTGAGTGTTCAAAACACTCTGACCTTCTAACACTGTAAAAGGAAGCATTTACATCTTCCTCCCAGGGCTATTTGTCTTAACACCATGTCATAAAATAGCAAGCAGTTCTCTATGAGCCGTGCTGAGAACACCAACAACAAATTGAAGGGATCTTAATTTCAGTTACTTTTTGTGCAAAGATAGTTCTTTATTATAATACTTTGTAATTAATTTTATATTGTATTGAAGAATGTTTTCTTTAGAAAAACCATCTCACAGATATGAATAGGAATCCTACTCTTCTTCATTAATAATTACTTCAAGCACAAAAGTGAAGTGTCATGTTCACATTTCTTTCCCTTGAGAACCTAAAAGTTCTAATCTACACAATCCTTTAGAAGGAGAGTGGTCTAGAAGATCTTGATCTAGAAAAGATATCACACCTACAGTTGATTTTTTTCAGTGATTTAGTGACCTCAAGATACACTCAAAACAATTCAAAGGTGTTTATAAAAGGTAATTAAGAAAAGAGAGTTCAAATGTGTAACACATCATTGCCCTTACCTAATTCGTATAGGGAGTTCATAAAACAGTAAAGGTTGTGAATTAAGGATATGTTATCTGTGTGAAAGAAAGGTGACGTGAAATTAAATTCTACCTTCTGACCTGCCCAGATCTGAAAAGAGAAAACATACTATACTGAATTCTCACATTTTTAGAAGAGTGGTTTAAATACTGTGTAGGGACAAGCAGGAAGCAAGCTAGTTCCTGGTTCATAACAGAGTTCAAAAAAACTAACAAACTTCCCTGAGAGCCATCAGAATATTATTTTTATGGTCAGCCTACAAGTTCAGCTGGTACATTGGCTGTGGTATTGGCAGTGGCTCATCTTAGGCAGTGAATTCTGCCTGAGTCATGTGATGAAAGTTGAATGCACAGGACAGATATTTAAAGGATGAGGATTGGAATCAGGATGAAAATGGTGAAGGCCTAAATCTATTGTTACATTTTATATATGTTTCCTGCTTCTAAAGAAAAAAAAAATAAAAGTGCTGTTGTTTTGCATTCTGACAGCTGTTCACTGATTCAATAATCATAGTTCATAAGGTAGGTCAAAAGAAATGACTGTCAATATAAATGCAGAATGTCATTATCTGATATTGGGGGGCTACCGTTTAATGAAACAATAAACAGATCTGATACACATAACCAGAGTGATAAACTTGTATATTTATAACAATCAATCTAAAAATAAATACTATTTCTAACTCCATAATAACTGTATCTCCTGCATATAAACGGAAAAGGATTTTTAAACACTCCTCAACTAACCACTGTAACATTTTGACAGTTCTACAATAGATATAAGTTTACTCAAAGATATCAATAGATATCATGTATTAAAGGCAGTAGAATGACTAGAGTAAGTCATAACTTCACAAATTCTAAGTGGATCTACATATATTTGAGGCTTGGGTGAGCATGTGAAATTGAATGGGTATATAAACTTTATGTAAATAAGAATTATTGCAGATTCTGGTGTACAGAATTACAATAAGTGAATCAATTTATATGCAAAAAAAAACTGAAATAAAAGACCAGCTTCTTTTAATCTCTGTCACAGGGGATTTAGAGGTGAGGTAGCCACAAGGACAGAACCACATCAATCAGTTGCTAATCATGATGAGCATAGTGGGTAATTATAAATTCTGTTCTGCTATTAACACACACACACAGATACACACATGTGTTTCATGTAGAAAACATACTGGCACCAATCATGACATCCAGACGAAACATTACCAGCTGCAGGAACTCTGGTCAAAGGACTCCAGAAGTTCCAAGTCAAGTGTCTACAACCTGTCTGCCTGGTCTTTATACACAGCAGTTGTGGAAGGTTGTGGATATGTTTCCCCAAGGCACTTGTTAAATTTTCTAAGTTGAATCAGTGGCATAAGCAACCAATGGCCTTTTTTTGAATGTCACCCCAGGTTAATCTCTTAGATTTATTTATTTACTTATTTATTTTTAATTAGTTTTCTTACATAGGTTAATAACACCTTTTGGTCTCCCACACCCAATGTTTTATAGGGATTAAAGTTATTAAGAGTTCTCTTATGCTTCTTAGTTTCTTTCCTGTGCATGCCTAGAAAATATGTTTTTTGGTAAGCATCACCTATAATCATTAGCTGGGTTTTGTTTGTTTTCTCAAAACATACCAAAATCACCTAGTGGGTTAAAGCTGTGCAGTTGTACTCAAGGTCTCACTTCTCAGTAATGCTTCTGGGTAGTCTTCCCTCCAGAGTCTCAAGAACAGAATAAAAGTGCCCCTTTTTTTCCTGCTTTTGTTACTATCCCTGTTGTTCCAGCTAAAAGTAAAGCCCTCAGAAAACACATTTCCAGGTTATATAAAAGCTTAATTCCAGGCTTAGCAGTGACAAAGAAATAATTTTGTGAATTTGCTTTGTTTTAATTCAAGCTAATATGTGTTTGATTAGAAATAGCTCTTACAGGGTCACCACAATTCAGTCCACAGTGTCAGTTTTAAAAAGTGTTCTGAGATGCAAGGAAGGTCTTTATATGTAATTGGCACCAAGAAAGACCATTTCACAGAATCGCATAAACATTTGAGTTGGAAGGAACTTCTATAGATCATCTAGTCCAACCCCCTCTCCTAAAGCGGGATTGCCCAGAGCACATCAAACAGGACTGCATCCAGTCAGGTTCTGAGTATCTCCAGAAAAGTTCTGGGCAACCTATTCCAGTGCTTTGTCACCCTAACAGTAGTTTTCCCTCATGTTCAGATGGAGCTTCCTGTGTTCCAGCTTGTGACTCTTGCCCCTTGTTCTGTCACTGGGAACTACACAAAAGAGTCTGGCTCCATCCTCCTTGCACCCACCCTTTAGATATTTATAGATACTGATAAAGTCTCCTTTCAGTCTTCTCTACTGGCAACACTGTCCCAGCTTTATCAACCTTTTCTCTTAACAGTTGCTCCGATCCCCAGTCATCTTTGTTTCCCTCTGCTGGTCCCTCTCTAGTAGTTCCCTGTCTCTCTTGAACTGGGGAGCCTAGAACTGAACACAATGTTTCAGATGTGGCCTCACTGGGGCAGAGCAGAAGGGGAGCAAAGTAATTGGCTAATATTGGTAAACTGCTTTAAGTATGGAAAGTACTGTATATACACTAATTCTTATTCAACCAAATGCTGAATGTGTGCATTGTACTAATTTTCTGTAATTAAATTATATTTATTCTCAAAATCTGGCTTTTTAAATTGTGAAGGAGTAGAGAATGTAACCCCTTCTGGGAGCCTGAGTTTTCTGAACAAAACAACACACTGTTTTAGTTTTCTAGGGTCAAATTATAATTTGTTATACAGACCATGTAGCTATCCAATTCATGTCAAGGCAGACCAAAGCCTGTATTTCCTTCACATAAGATAGCAAAAAAAAACCCCCAAAACAACAACAACAAAACCAACTAACAATATTGTGGTAATCACATCATCATTGAATAATGATTTAAATTTATATGTCAGTTATTATCATGTTCTGTTGGTTGGCAACCTAATACTTACCTGTCAATGAACTACTTATTTTTTCATATGAAGCTGGTCATAAGCAGGTGATGTGCTTAAGAGAAAACTCTTTTAAAAGATTCTCATAATTGTGAAGAAAACTTCCAGATCAGTGCTACAATTTGATAAAAATCAGCAAAGCTCCACTGACTAAAGAGATTTACAAAAAATTAATAGTAGGGAAA